>NC_088924.1:42707500-42902500 GCF_038396675.1 Hydra vulgaris | reverse complement strand
TCAAGTCAGGGTTTAAGATTTACACGATCACTCTACTACTGGTTTTATATAACCCAGTAGTACCTGTCCATGCCCTACTGCCTTGTAGAGTGTGCATTTTTATGCATAGGCTGAGAGAAACAAACTCCGGCTTAAAAATCCCGTGCTTTGTGGCTCTTTGTTGAGTAAAGACTAGAGATGGTGCCTCGTTAAAAACACTTATCTTGGGTAGATGTTAACTGCATCTAGCTAAAATTCCCTTGCCATAAGGCTCTTGGTTGAGTAAAGGCTTTAGATGGTGAATTAATAAAAATACACATCTTAGGCATATCTTAAGTGCATACAGCTAAAATTCCTCTGGCTTGGGGCTCTTGTTGAGTAAAGGCTAGAGTTGATGTTTTGATAAAATATTTATTTTAGGGAAATGTTAGCGGCATCAAGCTACTGTCTTGTAGAAGGCCTCCTTTGAAAAGACTTTAAGGGTAAGAAGAATAGTTCTGCTAACCTGCCCCGTACTCCTTCATCTATTAGGCTGGCGTTGATGTAAACCTGTAACATTGCTTCCTGCCTAGGATATTAATTTCTAACTTTACACTTTCCTCATAGGTATTTTACTGTGCCTTATTGATAGTGACTATTAAATTCGTCCTGTTAACTTCTATTAAGGGTACAGCTCTAAAGCTATGTTTAATGGTTTTGAGTCCGGCTGATGATAAGGTTTCCCGAACTCTGCGGTAGCTCTCAGAGAGCCTGATTCTCTCAACAGCTGCAAAGTATCAGACTACTAATAGTGCCATTTTACGCAAGGATGGCGTCCCTATTGATACTTTTGGTGCGCCTAGCATAGGCTAAATAAAGAGCTCTATATTACGACTTTTGGTTAATTAACTGAAATAATAAAGTTGCATAACTCATTGTTAAGGAGACCGAGTTCTATAATGAATGAGTCAAGTTCTCTTTAAACTTAAATCATGTCAAAAGTAATCTTAAACATGAAACATAAAAAACCATTCTCAACACCAATCTCTTTAAATCATTTATCTCATATTTCTTTTTTGAACTCACTCTATTATCGTACTACTTATTATTATCATAAATCTAACTGTGATTCTTTTCGTGACTTTCTTTGGGACGGTCCTTGGGCTGATGTCTTTTCCCTTACCTACATTCCATCTTTCATTCATCAAACTGATCTTATTACCTCTCCCAAGGATAAGGTAGAATATAGTATAGACTATAGATAAGGTATTTGAAAAGAACTTTTCTTACTACTTGACTCTTGAATGTTATGGCAATTCTCTTCTATCCGTTGCAAATAAACAGATTAACCAATTAAACTCTTCTACAGCATGTGGTTCAGACACATTTCTGTCATAGTTTTATAAAATTGTTTTCCAGAACTCTCTTCATTTTTCTCAAAACTATTTAATAAATAATTGACTGAGTCTTGTTTTTCTGCCTGCTGGAAAACGGCAAATGTTGTTCCATTTTTTAAAAACTCTGGTGAACATTCTGACTCCTCCAAATATTTTCCAATCAGTCTTCTTTGTGTTAGAAGCAAGGTCTTTGAGTCTTTGATAAACAAGTTTTCACATCCCATCTTTAGTCAAATAATTTACTATTAAAGAATCAGTACTGCTATCAATTCTTTTGCTCTACAACTTGCTTATTGCTGTATTTGAAAGATTTTATAATGCGTTTGATGGAGGTGTAGAATCTAGGGCTATTGCTCTTGACATATCTAAGACTTTTAACAAAGTTTGGCATGCTGGTCTTGATTTCTAAAAATTACTGTGCAAATTTGTTGAATCTTTAGTAACTTTTTTTTTTCCTAAAACTTTTTATTTAATTACATTGTTTAAATTATCTAATGTTTAAAAAAAAAAAAATATAAAATATGTATGTTGTTATTGTTACTATTTTTGCTGTAGTATTTTTTTTATTTTGTTTATTCATAAATTTTTGCAATATAACAAATTGACCATTTCATTAAAACAGTGTTCATGGTTTTTAATAAACTGAGAGTTTAAAGACCAGAAATACTTCCAGATATCGCAGTTTGCAATCACTTAATTCGAGCTTTATACTGGTCATGTCTATTTAGTCATAATATTAAGTCTATTAATATTAACACTTGTTTAACTCCGTAAGGTTGTTTTATATGATGTAGCTAGAAAAGTTTTTGAGATTATCAAATTGTTTTTTTCTAAGCCCTTTTTTAAAGTCACCTTCAAATAATAACACTCTTTTTTATTTTTAGTAACTTCTGGGGTACCTCAAGATTCTAACCTTAGTCTTGTTTTGCTTTTTTTCTATATTAATGATTTTCCCAATAATCGTATATCTAAAGTAGCTTTTTTTGCTTTCGGCATGTATTGTAAACTTATACAACTGTCTTTTCAAAAAGTTCTTTACTATTTGAGCGCTTAGAATAGGCAGCCGAAATTGAATTTGATATCACTTCTGTAACTAAATGGAGCACACAGTGGTTTGCAAATTTAACTCCAAAAACTCAGTTACATACTTCAAAACTCAGTTATTTACATAGTTATTTACTGTAAATAACTATTGCAGTACTGTCAATATTCATATATTAAGGAATAGCAACCCTCTCACTGAACCATTTTCTTTACATATGTTTGGGTTATCGTTTACTATTAACCTTTCATGTAAAACATATATACAATCGATGGCTAATTTTACACCTGCTAAGATTACTTCTCTTTATCGTTCTCGCCATTTTTGCTCTCCTTATTCCGCTCTCTGCCTTTACAAATTTCTCATACTTCCTTGTATGGAACAGTGTTGTCCTATTTCGACTGATTCTTCTAATGATCCTCTTTCTTTTCTTGACAAGGTCCCAGAACGTATTGTAAACGTAGTTGAACCCTCCCTTTCTGCTAAGCTTGTGCATAAAAATCTTTTTCTTTTCTACAAAAACTATCATGGTCGTCGTTCAAAGGAGCTATCATCTCCAGTTCCATTAACTAAAGCTTATTCTCTCCGGACTCGTCATTGAGCAAAGTTTCATATTTTTACTGTATCTGTTAATGAATGCTCTAAAAAAATTTTATTTGTCAACTTTATTTCCTTGCACTACAACCCTTTGGAACTCTTTCTCATCTTTATGTTTTTTAGACTCATACAAACTTCAACTTTTCAAGTCTTTTTTCAACCGTTTTAATACTTCATAACTCTATTTTTTTTCTAGTATTTTATAATTTAATGGTATTTGCTTTCAACCTTGTTGTTAGTGTATCAAAATAATTTTAAAAAAAAAATCAAATTTGCGGCATTGTTTCATAAACATATAATAATAAATTGTTTTCTAAAATATCCTTGTAAATAGAAGCGTTTAAATTCCTTTTGATCTCGTTCAATTAACCGACTTTATAGGCATAGAAAGTTTCAAAAACAATCACATTTCCTCCACCATACTTTACTGTTAGATTTTGGTAACAATGTCATTTCTTGAGTCGATTTGACGTCGTACATATTGACTACCATTGCTTCCAAAAAGATTAAGTTTAGGTTCGTCAGAATTGATTTTCCAATTAAGGTGATCATCGGTAAAATGAAACCAAGCTTTTTTATTCTCTTTACTGATAAATGGTTTTATAATACAAATACGATTGAAAGGTTCTACATCATTTAATATTGAAGTCACAGTACTACGTCTATTATTAGTTAGGCTTTTATTCTTTAGCTCGCGTGCACTGTCGACAGCAGTTTTCTTGACATCCGCAGTCAACTTGCCTATAATAATACGATCTAATTTTTTAGATGTTTTTCTCGGACTTCCAATACGTGGACGATCTTTTATTCCATATCCATAAAGATATTTTACAATAATATTGTTCACTATTAATTTACCTACCGATAATAGTGAAGTAACTTTTCAAGAAGACTTTCCTTTTTTTGAAAATTTTATGTTTTTTGTAGATCCGGTGCCCTCAGGGTATAGTGATAAAAACCATAAGACATTTTTAAAACAAATTATAGAGCAAAATAATACTGGTCGGAAACTTTTGTTTTACATCGACAAGAATTTTTGGCTTCGGCAGGTAATCTTTTAAATAAAAACGTACTTTATAAAGTTTACTTTATTTACTCGTACGCTATTTTATTTAATTTTTCAAAAATACAAGTTTAACTATATTTAAGTAAACTTGTTCTTGTTTTATTACTTAAGATTAAAGTTGTATACTGTAGATGGAGTAGATTTTAAATTGCTAGTATAAAATGTCAAGAAAAACTGGATCTTAAATGTGATTTTCATTGACTCTCTATCAAAATTTTTTGAGTATTGTAGAAGGTTTTTTTGTGCAAAAATAATCAGTATGCAGAAAATTATGAAAATAACATTCTAAAAGTAAGTTTTCCTTTAATAAATTAATTTAAGCTCATGCAGAGTTTGGCTTTCATTAACTTCATTCAGAGTTTGGTTTAACTGAAAATAATTGAGTTTATAGATAACTAGTAAATCAAAAAAAAATTCTTTTTTCAAATCCATGCTTTATGCAAGCAGAATACTATTGAGCCTAGAAATTCTTTTTTTGTTATCTTTTGTAGAAGGAAAAATTACTGTTTTTTTTTTTTTTTTAATTTAAAAATTACTGTTTTTACTAAATTTTTGTTTTTTAACTTAATAACTTAGGACTTATTAACTTAATAACTTAAAACAATAGGTTTTTAACTTAATAACTTAAGACTTATTACTTAATAACTTAAAACAATAGGTTTTGAATCGCTGCGCTTTAATATCTTCGAAACTGCAAATAATTTGCAAATCAATGATTTTTGTGACGTAATACGCAATTCATATCAAATAAATAAAATGTATGGGGAAATACAAATTAAATTTTTGTTAACTTAATTAACTTTTTTTGGTCAAATTTTTCCATTTCCTTGTATTGTCATCGAAAATGATTAAGTGTGCAAAATTTGAGCTAAATTGGTTGAGAAAAAAGCTTTCAAAAATTGATTTCAAATTTTGTGGCACACAAACATATATATATATATATATATATATATATATATATATATATATATATATATATATATATATATATATATATATATATATATATATATATATATATATATATATATATATATATATAGAAAGTAACCTTATATAAAGCATGGAAAAACTAGAACAAAAATAGTTGCAAATCATTTTTTCTTTTTGCTTTACCTTTAATTTCAGTGCTATTATTTAGTTATTGCCCATTTTTTATCACGAAATAGTAATTCTATTTTATTGATTCGAAAACTTTCAAGTTTATGTCCGGTAAGGAAGCAATAATGTCGTAGAGGAAAACGAGGAAATCGAAGCTTATGGCGTTGAGGAAGGAAATATGTTTCCCTCATTTTTAAATCCTGAAATATTTTTTTTTAAAGTTATTTATCTTTCTTCTTCTGATTATTTGTGAAAAATTACCCTTTCTACTGAAACTTTAATCCAAAAAGGTAGAATGAGTGTATTATTTGTTGCTTTATTTGTTTAATAAAAAGTTACCCTTTAATTTTAATAGCTTGATATTTTTTAAAAGTTTATTCAGTATAAAAAATGTTTAAGAATGGTATATAATTTAAGTTTAAAGTCAATGTTATAAGATAAAAATATTTGACTATTTTGCGTATGCGTCATTTTTATATAATCTACGTACCTCAGAGAATCATTGAGCAAAGTTTCACTTTTATAATAGTTTTTTTCCATAATAATCTAATTCGAATGGACAAGCACAATTATGGTCAATAAATTGTAAAAAAATAACTTTAACTATTTACTCAAGAATAACTTTACTAATCAATCTTAAATAACGATTTTATATATAAGTACAAGTCAACTTCTATATTATGGAGACCGTACGTGCGTACCACTGTATAAGTATGCATTTGACATGTATAGCAAATGATTTAATTTTTGAAATTCTATTATAAAAGAGAAAAACTGTTACTAAACAATATTGACAAAACTAAGTGAAAAAACTATATTAACGTTACTAAATGAATCAGTAAACCAGTCAAAGTAAGAAAGTTCTTTAAAGTTTTCGAAACATTTGTAAATGGTTTATAAACTTCACAAAAAACACACAACAAAAAGTTCCATGCAAAATTTTGCCTTGTTATGTCTTTTTCCTTGTTAACATAATTAATGCTTTAAAGTTTGTTATAATATGTTAAAAAAATTGATTTAAAGTTTTTTAAGCATTTGAAAGCACATAAAACTTATTATAACATGCTTATTACATTCTAATTAAAAGTATTCATAAATGAATAAGTAGAAACTAAACACATTTAATAATAATTTTCTATTTATAATGCAACGAAAATTTATAAACATTTTAAAAAAACAATACAATAATTATTTATACCTAATAGTGGTGAGAATAAAGGTAAAAATAGTTCAAATTGTGATACCAGCATGAAACTTTGCAAAATTGGTGTCAATAACTATTCAAATTGATAGAAAAATGGAGTTTTGAATTGGTTTTGAATTGGAGTTACAGAGACTTTAAATTTTAGATAAATATTTCTTAAAAGACTTCATATTATAGTGTAAAAACAGCTTTAAATAAAAGCGCAAACGATCCATGGGGTCATACTGAAAATGTTTTTTAAAATACACAAGTAAATAGTTTTTTTAGGTAAGTGCAAACAGTGCATGCAAACAAAAAAATGATGTTTTAATTGTTTTTTGTTACTAAGTTGGTAAAAGTAACTTTTATGAATGTGTAAAAAACGTATTATTTTTTCATGTTTCCCGGAGTTATTATAATTTACCAAAGAGTTTCCTTTTTAATGTTTTTTATTTTGTTAAATTTAAACTATTTCCAAGCTTTTGCCAACATTAAATTTTGCAACACAACTTTTTTTTGCTGGTTTATCTTCACTTCACTTATCTACACACACACACACACACACACACACACACACACACACACACACACACACACACACACACACACACACACACACACACACACACACACACTATTCTAGATAGCTTACAATTTTTCTTGTTGACATGAATTTACTCTCTCATAAGCACCATGAGGTTTACACCAAGTTCTGCAAAAGTTTTTTCTAATTAAAAATAACAAAAATGCCTCATCTATGTCTATAGATCAGGCCCATAAACAAAACATCAAATTCATAAAAATAGGTGGCGGCTTAATTAGCGTTTTAGTCCAAGTGCATTGATAAATTGTATTGTGTATAAGCCACTACTTTTATTGGGATTTGGAGAAGAATAAAATAACCATGAAAAGAATCATTACGAAATTGCTTCTTACGTTGAATAGTATTATAATAAATTTGTATCAGAGTTTGGAAATAGTGTGAGAGTTCGTTTTTAGTAAGAAAAATTGGTTACAGTTCTTACTATCGGATGTAAACAAAATAAGTTTTTAAAATGCTTGCAACAAACTTTGTATAAGTACCGATATTTGACTTAAGAATTAAAATAAACAATTCACCTTTTTATTAACTTTTTATCAAGTTTTGAATTAATAAGTTCTTTTTCTTCAATTTCTACTATTTTATATTTCTAATATACATGTAATTTTTTTATGCTTTTAACTATATTTTAATAAGTAATGTGGTATAGCTGTTTATTTAAGTTTATTTCTACTTTAACATCTACTCTTAATACAACCTTATATTCTTGGTTTAAAAGATTATATAGTTTTTACAGCAATTCAATTGGGGATCGTCTCAGTACCAAAAAAAGATTTTTAGGAACCTTTTTTTTTTTTAAATTCTTTTAGTTCATAGAACTCTTCCTGAAAGTTTCAGACTGATTTGACACGATTTGAACATTGATTTTTACTGAACTTTTACTCTTGTTCCTTCCACTATGTTGATAACAAACACACCACATATAGATATCATAACATAAAAAAAACATTCAGGAATTAACTTACCCAGTAAAATATTCTGCTTTTTTGTATTATAAAAGCATCAGCTGCAACTAAAAGATTAATAAAGGTTAAGTTTTTAGGTATTATATTTATAGTTAAGTTTTTAGGTATTAGATCCAATATCATAATAAAGTTCTGGTATTGCTGGAGAGGGAATCTTAGAAATGCAAGCAAAATCCTCTATTTTTAAATGAAATGTTATAAATATTTATAATTAATTTAGATTTTTTTTGCTCATAAAGCTTTTAGCAAAATAAAAGGTTGATCATTTTAAAGACACACGCACAAAAGACATTACAAGTTCTAAAAGTATAGCCAAGTATAAAGAAAAATAGAAATAAACAAATCCTTGAAAAATGAATAACATTGATAAAAGAAAAAAAATGATATTGAATGTATTAATATTCGAACTAAAATAATAAACACTGCATATATGTGTAATCTTGGTGTAAGTTATTCAATAATCTTATTGATCAATTGGTGATCTTGGTGGATCAATTAGTGATCTTCATTATGATTATACTATAACATAACATAAAAAACAATAAAGGAAGCGACTTGCTCAAAAATATTTTTAGCTTTATCTTATTACACAAACGTCAACTTTAATTAAAAGTTTTTTTTTTGGTCTTTTTGTCTTTATCTTTGTCCTTTTTTTTATTTTTCCTAGCTTAGCATATTCTTAACAAATCAACCAATAAAGGTATTTTTTAAAAGATAACAAACATTATTTTTTTTTTTGATATCTTTAAAAAACTTTTTGAGTTGAAGTTTTTGATATTATTTAATGTATTTTAAAACAAATTTTGAAAATAATTCAAATAACGATATCTTACTTAAATAGGGTACACCATTGTAGTAGCCAATTTGCGTTTCGTCATCGCAACAAAAAATTTTTGCTGCTCTTGATGTGGTAAATGGTAAACTTGCTGATGTTTGTTGAAGCACTTTTTCTTTAGTATCAGATAATCTTAACGAATTCTTGTTCAAATAATTATAAACCAAAACATTTCCGAACTTATCTTCAAAATAAACATTTTGAGTAATGTTATCAAAACATATGGGAACTACGAAGACAAGAGAAAGCCCTAAATAAAAAATAAATATTCATAAAAGGGAGGAAAAAAACAATGTTTTATGTTTTTAGTGATATGTTTATAAAATTTATCAATAATATTATTTGAACATTTATTTTTACAAGGACACCTATACCAGTAAGATTCAATTTTTGTTTAGTTAATGATGGACAATTTTTATTTGATGTTACTGTTTATTATTGTTTATTACTCTTTTTTATTTGATTACTGTTTATTATTTATTTATTATATTATATAGTTATTTTTGATGATAAATGGGATCGTTGTATATTTTCGTTTAAAACTTTTAATTTGACAAGTACAAAACATGTTTACTTATAAAATTTTTATTTATGCTATAGATTTATTTAAAGAAAAAAATAAAGTATCAGGTATATTTAGATCAAGAGGAGGCCAAATCTTATACATAATACTACATGACATTTAACATGACTAAAAAAAAGCTGTGAATTTTCATTTACAAAAAAGAAATATTTTACTTGTAAAAGTTGTTGGTTCTTCCGAAGACAATATTCCACAATAGTTTTTTATTCTAAATGAAAATAATTATTATAAATCATTATTAGTTTATAATTATGACAATTTATAGAATCATTTATAAATGCGATTATTAGAACTTATAACTAAACTTATTCATTTTAACCTTTGCAGAGATCGTACACCACGCTAAGGTTGCATTATTTATGGTCGTCGCTATTTAAGGTCGTCATTAACCCCACACTTAATGCACAAAATTGTTTCAGGTTTCTCTTCGGCATCATCAGAAGTCATAAGACAAAGTTTTTTTTAAAAAACTTTGTCTTATGACTTCTGATGATGACTTTTTTTTAAAAAACTTTGTCTTATAACTGCAAAAAATGATTGTAGGTGTCGATAAATGAAAACCCACCCATAAAAAATAACCATATAAATGCATGTTTTTGTACCGATTTTTTTTAAAAAAAATGTATACATATAACATTTTTTTTATTATTCTTATTCACTCCCAACAAGGATACAACAACCAAAATTAATTGTGAGTTACTAGAAAAAAAAAAGAATAGAGTTAAAAAGCAAGGAAACGGTTTACAAAAGACTTGAAAAGTTGTTGGCTATATGAGCCAGGAAAGCATGAAGAATACAACAATAAGAACATAAGAATCAAGCAAGAATTAACACCGCACCAGTGGTTTAGACAGATCACAAACATACAAGCACAGTAAATTACAGGTGAACTAAAAGAGTAACTTAGGCATCTCCAACTAGATATAAGACTCACAAATAAATAAATAACAATAATAAAACAACATATCTATATACATGACAGATATTAGATAGAATTGATTACTAGAAGTACGCTTTTTTAGCCTTTGCTTAGAAAATGAATCCCGCAAGGCAGCGGGGCATAGAACAGGTAGCACTGTGTTACATGTTGCCAGTGATTATGTAGCTGAATGATCATTATGACCATGCAACTGATCTGAAAAAAGTTTGTGTGAAGACAGGATTTTACTTATAAATAGAAAAAGTTATTTACTTTAAAATTATTCAATTTTTTTTTAAATACGAGTAAATTTAGATTCAGCAACTATTTATTTATAATGTAACGAAGTTTTCAAAATTTTTATTTATGGTTTGTTAGAGTGGGTGTTTTATTTTCTAAGTGGCCATTTTTAAATTTTCATTTTATGAGTGTTATTAACTCAATTCTTGAAGGTTCAGTTAGAGATACTAAAGTTGTAAAAAGAAGTAGTTTAAAAATTGCTTTGTAAAATAAAAACAACTAAATTTATGAAAACAATATGAGAAACCTCAAAAGTTAAGAAGAAGTTGCAGCAGTATAGAGCGAAACAAATGTTTTAGAAGAAGAGAACAAAAAAACTTATTGGTTTCTTTTTTAGATGATGAGAAATATTAACGTTTGAAGATGCTAGATTTTGTGATGACATTCGAAAAAACATCATGAAACTTCTTTCGATGAATGCTAATATGAATATTGTCAACAAAGTCATTATAGTAGCATTAAACAAACTACCAAAGGAGAACATATTTAGAATGTCGTCAGCCGCTGTAAAATGCAAATTAATGCAAAAGCATCAATTTTAAGTCAGTTTCAAGTTGTTAAAGCTATGCTTTGAAATAAAAAAATAAACAAAAGACAAACAAAAACTCTAACGTTGACAATCTACTAAGAAGTACCATAAACGTTTTCAAAAAACTTTACAACAAAAACTGTAAAAAAAAATAATTTTATTTTATCAGAAGTAGTTGATGGTGGTGCAGCAATTATCTTACAGAACTTTACTTATAAGATATTTGTGATGTTGTGAGCAACTCTATCATAAAAAAAAAATCAATTTTGCCAAGTTAATAACAGCACTTAAAGATAAAAATGTTTAATCTTGGTCCAGTAAATCCTCTACTTAGCTTGCAATTAAAATCATTAAGAGAAAATTTTGCCAATTGCAATTTATAATTGGCGTTTACTTTCTTTAAATGTCAACGACAATATGAAGGTTATGAGTGAAGTTTTCTGCAAATTCTATCTGGTGCTAACTTTCCATCAGCAAGTTTAAAACTTAACTTTCTTTTTAAAAAGTTCTGTTAAAAGATATTTATGAAATTGTTTTTGCTTTTATTAATAAAATTAGTGATGTTGCAAAGTTAGTTCGCACGTCATGTAAGGCATTTCATTCAAAGGGTAGCAAGGAAGCTTATGTTGGATCATATTTTAATCTATTCTTTCCTGTCATAACGAAAATTTACTGTTTGTTCCATTTATTGAAAATCATTTTGTATCATAATGCAGCTCCCCAATATTATTACAAGGATATTATAATAGAATTTATGCCTGGTCAAATATAATTAATTTACTAAAAGCAGTTAAGAATGATGTTACACGTCTTTTATTTATTGCAAAAGTCCGTGCGTTAGGACATTTTGGAAAGCTACTCACAGGTTGTTTTTTTTGCGAATAATTGAATTACTTGATAACATTTTGCATTTGAACCCCTACCTACTCCGCCAGAAAGTTGGTCTTTCAAATTTTTGTGAAAATGTATAATTTGTGCAAAATCTTCCCTTAGCTAAAACAATAACATCTTTGTAAAAATATAGACTTAATACACCATTTTTTGCCAAATGGTAGCTAAATAGTTGCTCCAGGGCTGGAACTAAATTGTTTTTGAAATGTTAAAAACGTATAAAAAGGCAACAATAAACGTGCAAAATTAGTTTATTGCCTGTTTCAGTTTGATAAATTACATTCAAACTATCTGAATTATACTTGAAAAACTATAAATCTAGTTCCAGCCCTCATAAATAGGTTAATAAATATACTTTGAAAATTTGGAGAAAAGAGCTTTAATCAAACTAAAGATATTAACGTTTTTATAAGAAAAATATATCAAAAAAAGAAAGTCTTAAAAAACACAATTAAAAGAAACAAACATAAAAACAAAGAGTTTTTTTAAAAAGTAAATTAGTGCAAACTGCCACTAGCGTAAGAGTTCACATCATCTCTCTCCTTTCAATGTCTAAATAACCTTTTTTTATTAATCTTTATATGTTTTTTTCATTTTTTATTAATAAAAGTTGATTTTCTTGATATATTTATTTATCTCTATTTGTCTAATTTGAAAGCTTCTTTTTCAAAATAAACACCTCCAGGAAACCCAAGCATTTTAAAAATGCAACTTGAAGAAGAAAATCCATGATTGTAATTTAAAATAGAAGAGTAAAAAGATATTTCAAAAGTTTTTGTTTCAGTAAAAGTACCTTTAGGGCATCGCTGCCATATTAAACTGTTAAAAAACTCATTGTAGTTTTGCGTCATTTTATACTCTCCCTAATAATGTCCAATAATTTGTAGCTTTTTGATATCATAATCGTCACATGATTTGTTTTTAACGACATTAGAAAATGAACTTGAGTCATTATTTCCAAGGTACTAAGGATACCTTAAACTATACTTTTGTATGGTAAGTTGGAATATTTCTTGAGCTCCAGCAGCTTCCATTAACCCTGCTAAGCAAAAATGATTAACTTGGCAGTTTGTATAGCTTTCCAATGTCATAACATCAGGTAAATTTATTTCAAATGTTTTTGAACAAGAAACACTTCCATTTATGAATGGATATGAATGAAATGTACTTTCAGACTCTGAGTTTGTAAGATAATATATATATATATATATATATATATATATATATATATATATATATATATATATATATATATATATATATATATATATATATATATATATATATATATATATATAGATAGATAGATAGATAGATAGATAGATAGATAGATTGATAGATAGATAGATAGATAGATAGATAGATAGATAGATAGATAGATAGATAGATAGATAGATAGATAGATAGATAGATAGATAGATAGATAGAAAGATAGATATATATATATAGATAATAATTCCAATGGAATTTCTCTTACGTATAGATACATTATGAAAAACATTCAGCTTGCAGTTACACTCATTGTATGTAGAATACTGTTTAAATGTATTTTTATATAACTTTAAAGTTACAAATAAATAAAATAATTGTCAATATCAGAATCATAGTTTGTTGTAGGACTGCAGTTATACCTTTTATTAAGCTTTAATGCCCTTGTTGTTTCTGAATAACTGCTGCAACTATTTACTTCCTCTGCTGTCACTGTATGCCTATTTCCTTGCTATTTTTTCTTTAAACTTCTAACTTTATTTCTTTAGCTCGCTATATCCAAATATTTATGTTTTAGTTAAATTAAGACTGACAGTTTTAGTTTAATAACATTAAAATAATGAAGCAGAGCATATATTTTAGATATATAATATTTTGCAGAACATTAGGAAAGCATAATAGATCTAACACTGAGAAATACTTCAAAACTTCAAGGGGTAATCTTCAAGGAGTTAAATAAATAACTTAGTTGTTTACACTCTCGCTATGGCGTTGCTAAGGATTAGGAAAGTGCATTTACCACAGTAATTATATTTTTTGTTGCTTTTAAAGTACATAATTTTAAAAATATATTATGGAATTTGTAGTTCAATGTTTGAAAAAACATAATTTAAATTTTTTTTTTTTAATTTTTAAAGGTTGAAATACAAGGCTTGTATCTAAAAAATTTTAAAATTCAAGCCATGTATTTTACATGATGCAGTTGTTAAAAAAAACAAAAAAAAGAGTTGATGGAAAAAATTCAGGATGCAATACTATATAAGTTTTTAGACCAACAAAAATATATTCTTCATCAAAATTTATTAACCATCATCCGATTTTGTAAGTATTTCTATTCAATATTATGTTAGAGAAGAAAATTTTCTTGAAATATTTTGGAACGTGCTCAAGTAGTAAGAGTTGATCAAATAAATAGTAAAACGAACCACATATTATGTTAAGTATAATAACGAACCTGATTAAGAGTGGTCATTGTCTTTATTAATTGATTTTGAAAAAACTGTTCTTATTATTTGTAGCTAGGGTTGTGAGGTAATTTTATTAAATATAATTTTGGATTATGTTATAATTTAAACTTATTTCCTTTATTATTAAAATCAATAAAACTATGTTCTACTAATCTGTTTTTACAGCAAATGAGCACAGTAATATTTATCTATTTAATTTGTATGAACCATATTTGATGTGTTTATATGTACCCATTTTGTTTAATTAAAATGTATTTTTTTATTATTCATCAATTTATTTTTATCTTTATGGGTTATGCTTGACAACGCGTAGTTATAGATTTTATTTTATGCTGTAGTATTTAGGTTTTTAATGCAAAATATTATGATTGACGATATTAAAATCCGTAGAAATGTCATCAAAAGCACCTAAAGTAAAATAATTTTTATCAAAGAAGCAGGAGATTTTTTGTAAAAATTGAATAATTTATCGTTTCTTTAAGCCTTTTTAAAAACAAACTTTTTATTTTAGAAATATTTATTTTAAATAAGATGGTGATATATTTTATTATAAGTTACTTTTTCCTAAAAGATTTTAAGAATATCTGAAGGATGGAAAATAAGATGGTAGTTACTAACATTTGTTTATCTCCGTTTTTTGAATATCGGAATAGCTTTAGCAATTTTTTATAAGTCTTGAAAAATTTCTTGATTTAAATATCCTTCGAAAACTTTGAAAGGAATATCATTTAAGCTTTCATAACAATTTGTTATTATATTAATACTTGTTTTGTGTACCCCAGTTGATTTATTTTTTATTAGAGATTAAATAGCCTCTCAAATTCGGCAGAAAATAAATCAGGTCATAACTATAAAATACTTAAGTCTTTAAAAAGTCAATAAACAAAGTTTTAGTAATCGAAACTTTATCAGAAAGAGTGGAACCAATTTCAGTGAAGTACCTATTCAATTTTTTTGCAATTTCACTTGATTCAATTATACTTTCATTTTCGTCTAAAATCATTTTTAGCAGAGAGGTTGAACAGTCCTATGTTACCAGTTGTTTCATTTAAAATTGTCTTCGTATCCCGGTGGACACAGGACGTAAAAAAGACGTCTTTTAAACGTCTTTTTACCATTTTGGACGTCTTTCAAACGTCTTTTGAACGTTTTAGACGACTTTTGAACGTTTAAAAGACGTCGTATTTAGGTCCTGTGCCCACTGGGTATGCTTAGAGTCATTTTAAAATTTTGTAATAAGTTTTGAATAATAATTTTTTTTCTCAAATTTTTTTCAAATAAATTCTCATAGTTTTTATATATTATTTATTTAAAATGAAATTCGTTTTTAAGTATTTTATATAGAATTTCTACTTTATTTTAAAAAATTGTTTAAACCTTTTGTAATCTAAGAACATTTTAAAGCTTTAGAACCAATTATTTTTTCCCAAACTGCATAGTTGGGAGGGCCTAAAATTTAAATAAATATTTTATATCTGGAGCCAGCGCATAACGCCTAAAAATTTATAGAAATACTCGCATTATAGTATCCTGCAATGCACTGCAAACTTATCTGCGAACAAACTTCCAACTTATAAAGATGTTTTAAAGTGTTATTTATATAAAAAAAATACAAACTTGCTTTGGAATTAAACAACAAGCCAGTTAAGTTTACTAAGGTTTCTAAAAGTGTTGCGCAACAATTTAAATCTGTGTTTGATAAAGCATATCCAATACCCACAATAACGTTTTATAGGGTAGTCCGGTTGATAAATGTATACCATGACAGTTATCTTAATCTTATAAATCCTTCAAGTGCGTTGAAGAAAAAGAAAAGTTCAAAAATTTGAAGATTTAAGAAAAAAAATCACAGTTATTGTTTGATGTATCAGCGCGTAAGTGTAAAATAATATTAGATTGCAAATGTAAAATGGTCTCCGAAATTTGTGAATGCTTGTATTTTGTTTCAATTACTTGTAAGTTTGGAAAGAAAAAGAAAATATTATTGAACTATTTTTGAATTAAAATGTTAACCTAAAAGAAGCAAAAAAATTAAATAAATACTGGATAGGAAGTTTGTTGAGCACAAAAGAGCTTTTTTCGCTTATAATTCATTGCTGCATGAGTCATGTTCAAACTATTCAGATAAAACAAAAAAGCAAAGAAGGTTAAAGAGAGTGAGATTTCAATTGCCATTAAAGACGTAATTGATAAAGAAGCAGAAGAATTTAATATAACTAAGCCACTATAACAGATGTACATTGAAATAAAAAATTACTGCATGGACTAGTAATCGCTATGGATTATCTAACAAGACAACAGCCGCTATCACCTTGAGTGTTTTGCAAGGTATTTCGGTATTGTAATCAACTATGATTCCCAATATGTTGTAGGCAAAAGTTAAGGCAAGAAGAGCACAAGTGGATAATGTTTCACAACTTGCAGAGCAAGGAAAAGTACAGCCTGCTTTGAGAAGATTTTCATTCCAAGAAAAGGACGAAATTGGATGTAATGGCACCGCACTAACATTGCATGGAAAACTAGTGCTATTCTCGCAATCAAAAAATTTATAAAAAGTTTTGCCTGTTAAAATTATTACAATTTTCAGTGTTGACTGTGAAATTCCAGAAATTGATCGCAAAGTTTTAGGTAAAGATCAGCAGTTCCTGTTTGATATACGTTCTGCTATTAAATCAGGTAGTTGTTCTGAAGATTTATCTGTTCGTTAACCTGGAACAATGTCACACTCAAGGTTGTTAACAACTGCAAATAGGAATTTACGATTGTACTTAAGTCTTAAAAATCCAACAAATTTGTAGTTTCTTTTTTTTAAAATCATATGTCCTGAGTAGTTTCATGTCAAAAAAGTAAATACTTTACGAATGGAGCATGCTATTTAGTTGAAGTGATAAATTTGTTAAGATTACTGTCCACTGATTTATTGAAAGTAATAGATCCATTAGTAAAAAAAGAAACGCTTTTTTTGTAAATCAACAAATCTTACTTTTAACAATGAGGGTAGGCAAACAGATTTATGTTAGGGAATCGAGTTTTAGACGAATTGTAAAGGCAAGAAGCGTAGCTTCCAAAAAAAAGTTTATAAGAAGTTTTCAACCACCTAAAGTTAATTTCTTTGCCACCGACTACATATAGATGATTAACTGGAACTCTTCAGTGCTTGCATCGCTCTTTTTGCAGTGAAGAGTCTCTGGTAAAGATGTTTGGTCAATGTTCCAATCATTAGTGTTTTATTGTGGTAGTGGTGTGGTGGTAGAGCGCTCGCTTCATAAGCAAAAGACTCCGAGATCAATCTCCACCATGTCCCTGGTAGTACCGCGCTCAATTCGTTTCTCTGCGCAGCCTTGTTCCTCAAGGTTCGTGTGTCGGAGTTATAGAGTTGAGAGAGGGTTATACCACAAATAAGTAGCCTCCTCGTCTGTAGTGGCCTTCTGGGACTTGAGGAGGTGAATTATCATAATAAAAAAAAAGGTAAAACACCAGCTGAGTGGAACATTGAAAGGTTTCTGTATCATACCTAAGCAACGAAATGATTCGTAAAACTTGTAACAGAGGTATCACAAAAAGTAGTCTGCTTCAATTCCAAAGATGACATTATAAGCATAACACTTACCTCAAGATCAAATTTTTTTAACCAAAATGTACTTCAAACTACCGACAGAAATTAACGAAAGGCAAAGCAATATATTTCTTAATGAATAACAATTTTAAACATTCGGAAAGATAAATTTTTAATAAAAAAAACGATTTCTTAATTCTTCTGTTTGCAATTACAGTTAAAGAATTTATTTGATTTTATTTCATTTGTTAGAAACTGATGAAAAGCAAATATTTCTTCTAATATTCAATCGTTATGCGCGAGGTCCAGGCTTAAAGTATACTTTCTTTTTTCATTATTCTTAGGTATCCAAGAGGTCAGTTTTTTTGGTAAAGGAAATAAAATATAAAAAATAAAAATTTAACCCGCCCTACCAGAAAGTTTGTACATACAGATTAAAATGATTCTTAGAATTGATTACAAATTTGATTTGCGTCATCGCAAAAGTTTATATGACTCCAATGTAGTTGCGACAGTTTTTCTTTAAATGATTCTAAATTATTTTGATTATATCTACGCTTTCTAAGAGTTTTGTTTATGTCATAGATACTGTGTTTTGGGTTTAAAAAAAAATAGGGAAATAGTCTGATATAACAGATTTCTTAACGCCATCTTGGAGGTCATTATCAAAAATGTTAGTTGTAATAATATTATTAATAATAGTAGGAAATATTTTAGTTTTTCTATAAAGAAGTTATAAATATATAAATTTTCTATAAATATAAGATAGAGATAAAATGTTTTGAACGGGAGGAATAATTCTAATCAACCACCCAACTAGATTTAGTTGGGCTGTTGATGAGAGGTATTCCTCTTGCTCTAAAAATTTTATCATAAAAAAGTACCTTACTTTATTGACATCATTGCATGCTAAATAGTCCATATTGAAGTCCTCTATTAAGTAATTCTTTTTATTTTCTTTAATACGTTTGTTTTTTATGTATTGAACTAAATATGAGCTGAAGTTTTCTCACGCACCGTCAGATGGCCTATTCAGGAGTTTATAAAAATGTTACTATTACTATTGTTTTACATTTGAATAGTAATAATATCTTTAAAAGTTTCATCAGATAAGAAGTATTTATTATAAAAATCAAAAGTAAACAAAAGTTTAGCCACTTTTTTTCCTCATTAAATGTAGGTGATAAGCTTATTATATAAACGTCAAGAGTACTTCCCTTCTGTATGTAGTTCTTTGGAAAACAAAGGCTTCTTTTTATGATGGTCCTTTTTCACAAAATTTTTGTTTATAGTTATTTTTTCTTTCAATAATTTGGGTAGTTAATTTTATTTCAATATTGATACTGTCACTTTATAATTAAAGGAATTAACAACATTTTTTCTTCATATTTGGTGTGGAAAACTATCATCACTCGTTTTTACTCTTGTTACAAGAGTTAGTTCATTAGAAGCCGAAAATGAAGCAAAACGTCTCAAAATTTTTAAACTCAAAGCAGAAAGAGTATCAATTTTACCTCCAGACAATCCAACAGTATTCGCATTTGCAGAAGCAACAAAGCAAAGTATCCCAAAACTAAAAGAAACTGAAATTGTAATGATGGCTAAAATTACCAATGAATTCAATACCAAAAGAAAATTGAAAACGTTATTATTGTCAGCGGTACTATCAAATCACCCAGTGAAGACAAAAATACATTCTTACAAAATGATAAACAAAATATTGAAACAATGCTAAAAGTGATAAATGCCAACCTTTCATTAAATAATACATAAAGAATAATACGTTTAACAAAAAAAAATAAAGGATCAGAAAGACGTCCAGACCTGATATTAATCAAACTTGACAGCATAGACACTCAAAAGTTAGTAATTAGTAATTCAAAAAAATTAAAAGAAACTGATATCTTTAAAAATGTTTACATTAACAAGGACAAAACTGAAAATGAACGACCATTTGACAATGAATTAAGAAAAATCAGAAACATTAGAAATGCAGCTTTTACTCATGAAGTTCTTGGAAGTAGTGGGAGGCAACGTTACAATGAACAAAACGGGAAAAAATATTATTAGGGAATCCATTCAGGTGAATTTAAAAAAGTTGCAATCAAAACTATCTAAACCATACTAATTTAATTCAGATATTCAAACATTAAACAAATCAAATTGCTTCTATTCAAATGCAACTTCACTAGATAACAAATGGGATGAATTTCAATTAATGCTGAGTCAACAAAACCAACCACATATTATATGCATAACTGAATCCTGGTTTGATGAAAAATCTGTTATCTTCCTATCTAACTACACTCATTATAACAAAAATTGAATTAGTAAAAAAGATGAAGGTGTGATGATTTTCATAAGAAAAGACATTCAATCACTAGAAATAAATTATCAACAGTTAAACAGTTCTATAATTAAATCAATCTGGTGTGAACTTAAAGTTAAAACAGAATCCATCCTAATCGGTTGCATCTACAGACCACCACACTCAGAACACCAAATAAATAATACAATTAACTATTCCATTACATCAGCTTCCCGAAATAGTTAGCTAAAACGTTTCTCATGTCTCTTAATAGCAGATTTCAATTATTCAGACATATTATGGGACATTAATGGAGGATCAAATTGTACACGTCAATCCAGTATAGACTTTCTAGACACTCTCAATTCAAATTTCTTAGTATAATCAGTACTAGAACCAACTCGAAACAATAACATCATTGATCTAGTAATCTATATATATATATATAATAACATCATTGATCTAGTAATTACAAATGACTCGAACAAGATCTATACAACTAACGTTAATGATCCAATATCACAGTCAAAAAAATCTCCATTCAACACTTACCAGTGACTTTTACCTAAATGAATCACACACCATACAAAAAAATCAAAAAATAATCAAAATATACCAAAAAGGTAACTATTCTGATCTAAATATAGCATTCAACATCATCAACTGGTTTAAACTATTCAATAATCAAGACATAAACAAAATGATAAACATTCTAATAAAAACTTATAAAAATCTAATAAATATTCATATACCAAAAATCTGTATCAATAGTAATAAAATTAAAACTAGCTTTATTAAATGGCACAATAATGATAATAAAAAGACAGCTAATCAAAAAAAAATATATTTCCTTATGAAATCTGCTTTAAAATCATTTGGCCATAAAAAACAACTTTCAACTGATTACAATAGAAAAGCAAGAGAATTCAAAAAATTAGTAAAAACTGCCCGAATTAAACATGAAAAATCAATAATAAACAAATGCAAATTTAACCCAAAATAATTATACAAATATATAAATAATCAAAAATTATATTGAAATCTCATTAATCAACACTGACGGCATAAATTTAACAACAAATGTAAACACAGCCAATTGTCTAAATAAACAATTTTACGAATCACTCAGCAAACCAACTGATCAAGAAAATAATTTAATAAAAAGCTTATCTTCAAGAACAATTAAAAAATATACTTTAAATCCATCTGTTCTATTCTCACCATTTAATGTTAAAAAAAAACTTGACTTATCAGATGAAAACAAAGCAGCTGGAATTAACGATATTTCTCCTTATATTCTAAAAAAATGCAATTCTGCTCTTAGCCTGCCACTTAGTTAACTATTTATCAAAGCATACAACACTGGAACTACACCACAACTATGGAAACAATTAAACATCACACCTATTCTAAAAAAAGGGAAGAAAAATGATCCGACATGTTATTGGTCTATCTCATCATCATCAGTTATTAGTAAAGTAATGCAAAAAAAAATAAAGATGACATAACGAGTTACTTAAATTTACACAACTTAATAGCTAAAGAAAAACATGGCCTCTCTACAGGTAAATTAGTAAATTTATTTGAATCAATAGATGTAATTACTGACGCTTTAAATAGTGGGTTTTATGCTTTAGTGGTTTACCTTGATTTTGCTTAAGCATTCGATACAGTAAATCATAAACTACTAATTGCTAAAATAAATACTTATGGTTTCGACAACATATTTTTAGATTGGCTTTACAGCTTTCCCTCGAACAGGCAACAAAGAGTTGTAATTAATAATAAAGTATCTGAATGACTTCCAGTATTAAGTTGTGTACCACAAGGCGAAGTTTTATAGCCAATTCTATTTAACCTACTTATTAACGACATGCATGAACTAGTTCACGATACCTCCAAGCTATTTGCAGATGATAGTAAGTTAAGTACTGTAATTAAAAACCAGAAAGATAATGAAATATTACAATATGACCTCAATGGAATAGTTGAATGGACAAAAAATTGAAGCATGAAATTAAATTACGAAATATGTAAAACAATATAGGTTTACAGTACCAAATCAAAAAAGTTAATTGACAAAATAAATCAAGCTGCCCCATTATGTATAACAATATATATATAATATATATATATATATATATATATATATATATATATATATATATATATATATATATATATATATTATGCGGAAGTGGTGTAGTAGTAGAGGGCTCGCTTCACAAGTTTGATCCCCTCCACGTCCGATAGTACCGCGCTCAACTTGTTTCTACGCGCAGCGGCATTGTTCGTCAAGTTTCGTGTTTCAGAGTTATAGAGTTGAGAGTTATGTGAAGATTAAACATATTAAATATATGTATACAATTTTATATATACATATAAATATAAATATATATATATATATATATATATATATATATATATATATATATATATATATATATATATATATATGTATATATATATATATATATATATATATATATATATATATATATATATATATATATATATATATATATATATATATATATATGTATGTATATTAGTAATGTGCCAAATTCGAAACTTCGATTTCAATAATTGCGAATTAAAAACTTGCTTTTAGTTTTGTTTCGAATCGAACTTTTTTTTTAGTTTCGAAGAATTCGAATTATCGAAGTATATTGTCTTTGTTTCGAAGCAAACCCAAAGTTAATCGAATTTTATTGTTTAATAGTGAAAGAAAAAGTTATACAGTACTACAATGGCGGATAGTAACAATATCTCGAGACACAGATGTTAAACTTTAGCTCATTGCTGCCATTGTTGAAAATTTACATGAAACATACAAGAATGTCAAAGCGTTGATGAATATTATTTAATTGAAATTTTATGTGATTTAAAATGGCGGATAGTGTAGCGAGAAATGAAGAGAATCGTAAAAGAAAACTTGCACAACAAGAACTGAAAAATGGAAATAAGAAGCAAAGTAAAGTTGATGACCATTTTTATCAAGAAAGCACATTGGTCGTCAAGTCATCCAAATGCCTTCGCTATAACGAATTCAGTTGGTAGCATGCTTGCTCTAGACATGTTGCCATACGACTTTGTAGAAGGCAGAGGATTCAAAGAACTGATGAAATTAATGGAACCACAATATCTGGTGCCAAGCAGAACTACATTTCAAGATCAATTGTACCTGAGTTATATAGTAGTGTAAAACAGAAAGCCGCTAATGAAATTTATTGAGATTTTGAAGATATTCCTTCATATTCATTCACGACTAACCTGTGGACTTCGAGGACGCAAGATTTATATATTTATTTATGACTGTCGTATGTAAGCCCTGAATTTGAGCTAAAGACATTTGCATTAGAAAACAAGCCGTTTCCAGGAGAACATACCGGCGAAAGCATTCTTGAATCTTTAGACAAGACTATTGATATTTGGGAGCTTCCTCGGACTGTTCCAATTTATACGTTTTGTGAAAATGGCAGTAATATGAAAAGCGCCATGAATCTCTCACAATCATTTTATGATCATTCTTGTTTTGATCAAACTTTACAATTAACCATCAATGATGCCGTGAGTGAAATTGACGGAATGCAGACTGTCCTTTCCAAGGGCCGTCGTAGTGTGTCACATTATCACCATTGCTACCAGGCTACACAGAATTTGCACAGAGAGCAGAAGCGATTATGAAAGGTAGTACGTGAACTGATAATCAATGTTGCTACTAGGTGGAACTCGGATTACTTTATGCTGAAGAGATTATGCGAAGAAAAAGATGCTATATCTGCAGACCTAGCAATAAGTGAAAAATTGATAACTTGACTAATGCAGACTGGAAGCTTGCTGAAGGCTATCACACAATTCTTACTCCATTTGAACAAGCAAGTTGTGAATTATGTGGCAAGAACTACCCAACGTTGTCTATGAAAATTCCGGCTTTGCTTGACTTAAATCAGCAATTGCAGCGATTCATCAATGATCCTTCACATAAGAGTTGTGGTGTACTTATTGCTCGAAAATTAAAGTTAAAACTAGACCGACGATTTCCGCAATTCATATCAGCTTTGCTTGATGCAGCATGTACATTTCTTGATCCACGCTAAAAATCCATATTCTTCTCTGAACAACAGAAAGCTACTATTGTAGACGCTCTTCATCAGTACTCTAAGGAATTCCGATCTCGTGGCGGTACTGGTGTTGGTGGAGGTGGACATTGTGCCTTGAGCGATCATGACACGAACTTAGTTCAAGGTACAATTCAATTACGTTTTAAGTTACGTGATTAACACAGATTAAGACTTGATGGTAATGGTAATGGCCTGCAGTTCAAATTTAACTTTCAGATTTACTTCATTGTTGTTAAATTTAATTACAGATGAATAATAAAACAATAATGCATAGGTTTTCATTTCTGTTTGCTATTTTAGTTTTACATCTATTTATATTATATAATATTTTGTAGGGACATCTGCTAGTGCTGGTGCTCCCGCTCCTGGTTTTAGAAGTGCTGGTCCTGGTTCAGGTCCTGGTTGGACATCAACTGCAGCCTCCAAGCCATGTAGTTTATGGGATGAATTCGACAGCATGCTTACAGCAGCAACTGCGAATAGCATGCTGCCAGTTGATGATGCAGCTTCTGTGCAAGAAGGAGGTCAGAATGTATATAGTTGAACCTCCATTGGAAGGAACGCCAATGTGTTTGATTGGTGGAAAGGTAATCATCACCGTCTGCCGAAACTCTAAAGAATAGCGAGGGCACTATTGGCTATTCCAGCAACTTCTGTATATTCGGAGAGATTGAACTCGACGTCTGGTAACATTGTTACAATAAGACAATGTAATCTACTCTCTGAGCATGTGGCTGAACTAACTTTTATTCACGAAAACTAGAAAATAGTATAGCACATAGCAGTAGCGTACCGAAGCCAGACTGCCCTGCCAGCCACAGTCAGTACAGTACACTGTAGATTAAGGTCTCGGACTTTCTGGAACAATTGCCTATGTAGGTATTACTACTTTACATAACTGTATAGCATTTGCATTCATTATAGCATTGTACTTTTACTTGTATTGAATTATCTGTTAAACTATAACTATAAATATAATACTAGTCCTAGTCTTTTTTCTATTCACTGCATTGCAAGTACTTGACTTGATTTTTTTTAATTTTGATTATTACTCATTGTAATTGTATTGTATGATACTTGTCTCATTTGATTCCATTCACTTTTATTTGACTCTAGAGTCTAGTCTGTGTTGCTTAGTATTCTGTTTACATTATAAAACTGCAGTATGATTGGTTATTAAATATAAAATGTATAATGTTTCATTTCTGTTCTGTGTTCTGTCACACACTATAAACTATTACTATTTAAATACCAAATTTCAATATCAGTGCAGCGTACTTTCGAATCGAATCGAATTCGAACGAAAGTGGCTTAGTTTTGTTTCGAATCGTTTCGAACTTAAAATCTTAGTTTCGCACATCACATATATATATATATATATATATATATATATATATATATATATATATATATATATATATATATATATATATATATATATATATATATATATATATATATATATATTAAATGTTGATATCTTCAATAGATTTTATTTTTATAAATATTTTGAAATAAAACTTCCTTTTTTAGATTAATTTTTATTTGTTAAAAAAGTTTGTTATTTTTACGATATTTTGAGGAGAAATTGATACACTCATTATTAAGTATATTGAAAGCTGATATAAAAGAATAAAACCGCTTTATTATACAAAACCGTTAAAATTTACAATGTCATGTTAAGAGTGTTTTTGACGTCGTCACATAATTATCATCATCCCGGTTAAGACCATTGTCACAAAAGTTACTTTTGTTGTGTTGTATTTCCAACTTCTATCACAGTTACAAAAATTGATTGATTTAATGGTTAGATATAATTCATGATTATAAGAATAATAAATCTAGGAAACTCTTTACATCTTATATCTGCATCTCCTTCTAAGTAATAATAAAAATTGTCCTTATATTTTTTAATTTATTTTCATAGCTCAACTATTTTTTTTTTATTTAATTTAACATCATTTTAATTTAGTTATTGGGATGAACCAAAGTTGCTATCCGACATGGTTTTAACATCGTCTAAGTTTTCAGTTTTGTTGGTCATGTTCTCTGCTGGTATTTATATTTTCTTTGCAAAAACTTGGAAACTTATTATAATATAGATAAAAAGTGTGTATTTTTTGGAAATCTCAATATTTTATTTTACCCCACTGGAGTAAGTTTGACATATAAACACTTGATAAAGTGTATTAGATATATGTAAACCGAAGATGTGATTGCCACTTGCTTATTTTTTGATTAATTTATTATAATGGGCTTTGCGTCAAAAGAGAAGATGTTGTTCAACGATTACCTTATCTCGTTAACAGAAGAATTGAAAGTCAAGAACATGACTTTGATGAATAATGTATAAATCGTAGAGGTGCCAGAGAATTTGAGCATATTGATCCGTAAAGGGATAGCGATGTAATGTTTAGGTGTAGGTACAGATCGCATCTACTATTTAATATTTGATCAAGTTTATGAATGAATACTTACAATTAAGAGTTTTGATGGAGATTTTTTTGTATTTCTAAATAAGTTTATAAAGCCAGATGGAGATTATAAAGATTTTTAAATTATTAGTTTGTAAAGTCTGACAAGATAAAGTTATATATATGTGCATTTACAATTACATATATACATTTTCAATTAAATATTATATAATATATCGTCAGGTTCATAGCACATTCTCCTTAGTCATGTTTTGGTGGTTTTGAGTTAAGAGTTAAAATATATTGCTTATACAGTCTTCTATAATGTGGCAAATCATCAATGTCTTAAACCAATCAGAAATCAGTTTATTTTTAATTTTTTCATTTCTGTCTAAATCCGCACTTTGACTTAAACAACTTGTTTTCTTCAACATAACTACTCATACCACGCCGCTTTTCTACAGTGATTCAGAAGTCAGAAGAATATTGGATGAAAGTAAGTATTTTTTAAAATATTGGTTTATAAGAAATATATTTTGTCACATATATGTTTATTAATGTTTAAAATATAAATCGTTTAAGTTTAAGCACAGTTTGTCTAAGTCATACACTAAAGGAATAAATGTATGTCTGCTGTGATTTTTCTTTGAGAAAAACTGATTTTAGCAATTGTGATAGTTTGCCTATTATAGTTATAGCATCTTGATTTTTCGAGTGTTGTTATTTTAATTAAAGCAAATAATATAATAATATTCTTTTGTTTTAATGCATAGAGTAAAATAAACTTTATACATGTAGTAGATAGGCCTAGAGGAAAAATACTTGGACTAGAATCAATCGACTTTCAAACATGCAGTGACTTTATATTATAACTCGTATGTAGAGATTCAATAATCTAAGCATTTAATTCAAAAACTTATTTAATATTCAGGTTCCAATGATGATGAGGAAACATGTGATGATAGCTTTCTCCCTGTTGGGATATTAGTCAATGAACAAGACCAGAGGGAAGAGACAAACATTGAATTAAGTTCCTTCCTTTTCGAATGCCTGATATCAGAAGTTAAACAGGAATCTTACTAGAATGCTCTTGTAAATACAGTTGATGCAGATTTAGCTTCACCTTAAAATTGCGTGTCTGAACATTTAGAAAAGGAAACCATAGATGATAGATCTTCAAGAGAAAACGAATATCAGCTATCTGAACTGGACTCTTCTAGTTTAGGTCCTTTAGCAGAACGAGTAAAGAGAAAGAAAAGCAAAAGACCACTGCCAGAAACATGGAATGAAAATGTAGCAAAGACAAAGAGGCTTAAATGTGAAGAGTATACCAGCAGAAGAGCAGTTGTTAATGAAGAAAGAAAGATGGTTAAAAATGTGACACTCAATTTTCCCAGAAATCAAAACTCAGAAACTCTTTAAATGTAGCAGAAGAAGAAAAAAATTTGATCTATATATCTTTTTGGGAAATGACATCCTGGAGTGAGAGGTAAAATGTTGTCAGAGCCATGGTAACATCTGTTTATAAGAAACAAAAGAAATCAGAAAATAACAAAAGGTCTCTTAATTTCATGTATAAACTGAGACTTCAAAATGGAACTGTTGTACAAGTGAGCAAAATAAAGTTTTGTTCCACTTTAGGAATGCCAGAGAGAACTATTAATGATTGGCTAAATGCATGAACTGGTAAATGTCCAGATGATATGGAAGAGATTGAAAAATCTGTTTCTAGTAAAAGCATATCTGATGAAGACGCACAATTTATAAAAGAGTGGCTACTTAAAGTACCCTGTGTGGACTCTCATTGTTGTCAAAAGGTTCGAGCCTATAAGTAAAAAAGGTTTCTTGAGCCAGGCACAAAGGTAATTGATTTATATAACTTATACACATCAGATGCAATTTCTGCTGAAAAAAGAGTAGCTGGATAAACATATTTTAAGAATACCTTTCACTCTCTCAAGATGTCAGTTTTTATGCCTCGCAAAGACCAATGTGACAATTGTATCGCAGTAAAAATTCGGAAACATTGCTGTAGAAGAACACCAGACTCATTAAGCTTTGAAATATGATGCTCGAGAGCAAAAAGATCAAGACAAAGAAAGAGGATTAATGGATGAAAGAGTGTTAGTTTGGACTATGGACACTCAGTCAGTGCTACTTTGTCCTCAGAGTAAAGGAAGAAGATTGTATTACAAGACAAAGCTACATGTGCATAATTTCACAATGTATAGCATGTGTAATCGAGATGGATATTGTTATGTATGGGACGAAACTAAAGGGGATTTCTGAAGTGAAGTATTTGCATATTTGCAATACTCACATTTTAAAACGATACTTCATGCAAACAGAAATATCAAAGAACTTATAATATGGAGCGACGGTTGTGGCTTTCAAAACAAAAATGCATATTTATCAAACATTTACTATTGTTTATCAAAAGAGACAGGTGTCTTTATCTATCAAAAGTATCTTGTTTCTGGACATACGAACAAGGAATGTGATGCAATGCACAGTATCATTGAGAGAAATATTGTTAGTGACGTGTACACTCCCAGAGATTTAGTTGTAATGATGCAGACTGCCAGGCGAAACCCCAAGCCACATTTTGTGAATCAGATGGACTTCAGTGACTTTGCCAAATTAGAAGAGACCTACTTTACCAGCATTAGACCAGGTAAAAATGTTGGTGATCCCACAGTAAGCAAGGTTAACATGCTCTTGTACCACCCTGATGGAAAAGTGGAGTACAAACTTTTTAGAGGTTCCATTTAATGGAACTTATTACCCACTCGTTTCAGTAGCACCCAGAACACAGTTGAGTGGCTCCCTATGTACACTAACTGTAGGCCAATCAGCAAAAGAAAGTTTAATGATCTTCAAACTATGAAAACTACCTTACCCAAAGATGAACATGCATTTTATGATGCACTTTCATTTCAATAAACTTTGAGCAATCACAATTATTCAAATATTATATTGTAAGGCAACTAGAAAAGTTACCTTAAATATAATATTTGAATAATTTGAAAAGTTATCTTAAATGCATTAAATGTTTCAGTAATGTTACTACTTACTAATCAAATAAAAGCTGTTTTTGTGTGTTACTGTTACTATAAAATTATATTTTTGATATTAACATGAAAAAAATTGTGTTTTTTTAAAAAAAACTTTCATCAATCATTTTTTCTCTTGTAAATGTATACTAAATGTATTATTAAGTAGTACAATAAATACAAGCTGTATTCACATGTTATAAACTCTTTCCGTTATAATTTTTTTGTTTTCTTATAATCACAGTCGCCTAAATCATAATAAGAACTTGTTTTATTGCCTAAGTCATTTTTTTAGGATACCAATTACCTATATCCTATTGTGTCTCAACGGTAATACACAAATCACTTTTAAAGTAATATATGAAAGCATCTAAGTTATAAGATGCCACAGAATAAACCAAAGTGACGAAGCAAAAGAAATATCGAAGTTATTCAGTTCTTTTTAGTTTTCTCAAAAGAAGAAAAAATGACTTAGGCGATTGTGCTATGATCGTGACAATATGGAAAAATTATTATAATTTTATATTATATTAAATATTATATTATTAATTAATTTAATGCCAACTTTACAAAATTCTCTTTTAAGAGATAGGCCTAATTTCAAGATCCATGGTAAAATAACTAGATTTTTGGTATTAATTTTTAGAGAATAAGATGGGTTTTGGGAATATTTATAATTTTTAACATTATCTGATTATTGTTTATATGATGTATTTTCTTTCTTGTATTGTTTGTATGTATTTTTGTTTCTTATTGATGTATTTGTAGAAAGCGACTATGAGAGGAAAAGTCTAGAAAAACTAGTTAAGTCTACGAAAGAAAGTGCTAACAACAAAAAAGATCACACAAAAAATCAACATTTTTTAATGTCTCCAAAAAGATGTGTCTTTACCCTAAATCCCTGGAATCAGTCCTAAGTTACGAAGAGTTTTTTAAAAAGCAGGATACGCACCAGTGTTTAAGTTCCGAAAAAATCTCATTAGTCAACTGAGTTCTAAAAATAAACCTACACTACCAGTAAATTCCTATCCCGGTGTTTAAAAATCAGAGTGCTCTTGTGGCAATGTTATGTTAGTGAAACTGGACTGAAGATATCGTCTCGCATATGTCAGCATCAAATAAGTCCACTACAAGGTAAAGGGAAAAATTCAGCTGTAGCTGAATTTTCCCCTTTACACTTTAAAATACACTTTAGGAACACTTTAGGAATAAATATTTGTAATTCAAATTTGTCTTAACTATGAAAACATTTATGATTTGATTAATACAAACAGACAACCCCTTCTATACTTTTAGCCATAATTTGACTTTATTGATTGCACAGTAATTGAAATTAATTTTGTTTTTGCAAAGATACCATTTTCTTTCAATCAAGGCAACTGGTTCCCTAAACTGGTACACTTGATTCCTTAACCAGAACAGGTTGTTTTTTTAAAAAAAAAACCAAGTAAATCAACAAAAGTTGAATAAAAAAGAATTTTATCTTTACCGTAAAATTTAAAACCGTTTATTCCAAACTTATAATACGTTAACATTACCTTGTCAAACTAAAATTCTACAAACAAAAAATTGTATAAAAGCTTTAACTATTATGATGTTCTCTTAATTGTTTCACAAAAAGTTTCTAAATAAAGTATTATTTTTAAGGTTTATGGTTTTTACTCAGTAATTTTAAATTGCACTTAAACTATTTCTGCAACACTAGGATTTTAATACTGACTAAATAAGGAAAACTTTATAGTTCCAAGCAAGGAAACTTTGGGCTATTTTGTTAAATCACTGCAATATCATGCTTGCAGCAACTTATTTGATAAGTTTACATTGCTAATTTGCATTTTAAATTCCATCTAATTGAACACAAAAAACCGTATAACCTATAGCAGTATAGTTTACTAAGCGCAATCAATATAGTGTGACCACAAAATTAGATTACCCAAAAAAATGACGCAAAAAAACTTTAATTCAATGATGCACATGCACTTTTTAAGGAATAACTTTAAAAATGTGTCAAAATGTAGAAAATATCGCGTTTTCCTAAAAATATGCAAAATACTGCGATAATTAATTTTTTTCAAAAATAAATGCAAGTGTTCGCTGTTCTAATTATGGCAACTCTCCCTTATATGTAGTAACAAACTAAATTTTATTATATTTGAATTTATTTCTGGAAAATTTTAGTATAGTTTATAAATATTTTCTTAATCAATAAGATAGTGTAGCATAGAGGAAAACAGAAATAAACTGTAAAGAATGTGATCATGAATCTTGATTAGCGTGTCATTGGGACTTGTACCCCAAGATGACTGTCAACTTTTACTTAAAAAACATGTTGCTTTTACATCAAATTTCAAAACTTGATTAACTTTGAATTAACTTCGGAGAATCTAAAATTGTGTTATTAGAACATAAAACGTTGTAAAATCCAATGTTTTTTATCCTTTTTATTTCCAACGTTAATACAACGTTTTTAAAACCTTGTTAATAACTTTAATTAACGCTATTCCAAGGCTGGTGTGCTAAGTAGGTAACAAGTATTTCTTTTTTTTAAGGAATTATTTTTTAGTATTTCAATTTTACCCTCTAGCTTGTCAATTTTATCACCAAAAATTTTTAATACGTACTCTCATGTACATCAAGTAATTCTTTGACTTAAGTTATCGATAAACTTTTCGCCATTTTTTAAAAAAGCATCTTAACATCTTAACTCAACAAAAGCATCTTTTAATAAAAAAATATAAAGCTTTCTAAACTTTCTATTATTTACAGTAGGTGCAGTATACTGTTTTCAAATGATAAAAAGCTTAAAACGTTAGTTTTATATTTATAGTTTTAAAGTCAAACAGAAGAAACGGATAGAAAAATCGGTCATAAAAAAACAAATACGTATAAGGTGATGAGGAAACATATTTATTGTTTATCAAAGTTATAAATTTTAAGAGAGTTTACATAACTCCTCAACAAGAATATTTGTATATGTTAAGTATTCCGTTTGGAAATTTATTTTTAAATTTTAATATTTTTTTTTTATATATATTTAAGATTCATATAATGGCTGAATACTTTTTAGAGGAAGTTGGTTCATAATACATAAATAAATTTTGTCAAAAAATCATCAGTCAATCAGAAGCATTTATATAACGAAAGCAAAACAGTTTACATTAAAAATGTTCCAGTAGATTATACATTTTTTTTACAAATAAATAAAGTCAAAGGATTCTTTTGCTTGATTTTCGAAGGTACGGTACTTTACCATTTTTAAGTTTCAGATAGAAAAAAAAAATATCAGAACGCAGCAAAAGAACTTAAGATAAGACTCTATGAAGAAAATTTAAAAAAACCAAAATCAAAATTTTGTGGCTTAAGAGAACATGAATGATTTAATTCGGTTGAGAGAAACAAGAGAAGATGAGAAATGACCATATTTATCACTACAATTTTGCTGCATCTGGTAACATGTAATCCAAAACAATCTGCAACATTCCTGGTGTCTTATTGGATTTACTTTTTAAGGTAAAGATAAACGTGACAGAAAAAATAAACGTGGTTGAGTGAAGGATAAAAATGGTGTCTCCAAAAGATATTTAACTCGGCAGATATTAACTGCATTCAGCTACTCTCCTGCAAAAGCTTCAAAGGTAAAGTCTAAAGAAAGCATTTTCATCTATTAGACTGACGCAGATGTAAACATTTGTTACGTTGATTCTTGTCGAGAATGATGAATGAACTGTGGTAGCTCTCAGAGAAGCTAATTGTATCAACATCTGTAAAAGTTCACTGAACAGTGTCACTGTTGACAGTGCCACACTTTTTTTATCATTTTGCTTTAGATGCCTCAAGAAGACCTAACGGTCTTATTACAGATTACTACGGAAGACCTTTTAACTAGGATACTCATGTCTACTTCCTTACCAATGGCGCGAAATTTCCCCAGAGTTAGGTTTGAATTCGAATACTGAATTTTTTGCTTCTTGAGCAATTGCTCTAGCCACTGCGCCGGGCTGCTCATAGATGTTGTGCATAAATGATGTTTATGTTAGTGCTTATGCTGTGAATTGTTGAGACAACATATGGCTTTGGTTAACTAGCAGGACTGAGGCAACTACACATTTACTTAGGACCCTATATCTATAATTGAGTCAAGTTCTCTTTAACTTAAATGGTGATTAAAGTAACTTAAAATATGTAAGCCATCACTACCTAAATGTTTCAATATTTCATTTTTATGAATATTCATGGTCATTGAAGCAACATTTCATAAGCTGAAACTTACATCAACTTACATCAAAGTTTACCAAACTTACTTGCTAATTGTGAGATTAATTCGAACTCGGCTATTTCATCTTTGGATTTCACTGTTAGTTAATACTATTCTTTGATTTGCAAAGTCATATTTCAATAGTCCCATCCTTGGCTTGGCCGTATACTTATTCAATAATTTACCTATTTATCGTGAAATCAGGTTTGAATCCTATGATCATTCTTTTATGTGATTCTGCGTAGCACCACTTTACTCAACTACGATTCTATTAGTTTTTATTGTTCAACTTCTTATCAAGACTGTACTCTTTTAAATGTAATTTATAACAAATTGTACTGTACTTTTTTAAATGTTATTTAAAATTATGCCCTCTTTTTCCATCTTTCAGACAATATTGTTGCTATTGGTGGCTTTAATACTCTTCACTGAGCGGCTCAACTATAACACTGCTGACCTTGCTGGTAATAAGTCTCATAACTTCAATGTTTCTCAATCTCTTAGTCCGTATTTAATTCTGTGACTCATTTTTTAGATAACACAAATCACTTAAATTAACTCTTTGATTTGGGTCTTCTTTCTGACCCTAACATATGCTTCGTTTCTCCTTGTTCTCCTTTACGTGGTTAGGTATATGCAATGACCTTTTCAAGTATTTTAATTTGCACTTCTTTTTTGAACTCACCATATCTTTTTACTACTCACTACTATTATAAAGCTGACAGAAGTTGACTTTCTTCATGATGGTACTAGGGCAGATGTCTTATGTCTATTTGCTTAAAAATACGTCTCCAAGTAACTTCCTGGATACAATGAGGTACAGAAGCTTTTATTACTTCTGGGCAGTTTCAAGTGAAGCCTCATTCTACTCCAAGGTTTTCACTTTATTTTGCAGCTGCTAATCCAATAGTAACCATTTTTTTCATGTTTTTCAAAAGGAAAACTTTCTTGAGAACAAACGGCTTTTTATTACTGCAGGAAATCAACGTAAACAGTTGCTGCCTGGTGCTAGGCTCCATTAATTACAGATTACTAAATGTTGTTTCTTATTTCAAGAGACCTTTGAGGAATCTTTATTAGCAAAAGTAGGTCTATTAACCCTTTTCTAGTTCATAGATCTGTTTATACCGTTTCCATAGATAAGGCAGAACTATTTTCAACCGGTTCTCCCTCAAACTTCACACTAAAATTTAACGGCGATGCTCATCCTGCCACTCCAGTTAAAAGGGTGAACCCATTATTAAAAAGTTCAAGTTTATCTGGCTTCTTTTACTAAAGTTATTTCTTACTTAATCTCTTTTACAGATATGGTCTAGAAAAGGTTCCTATCATAGCCTTACAAAAGTGTTTGCTAGGACGCTCTTTAGTTTTCTCCCATTTTAATAAGTGCTTAAATAAATCTTATTTTCCTGCCTGCTGGAAAATGTTATCTGTGATTTTATTTTTTAAAAACTCTAAAGAACGCTCTTATCATTCTAACTATTGTTCGATCAGTCTTTTTATCTTACCTTGAGTCTAAGAGTCACTAACTCTAAAAATCATTACGGATTTCAATCATCTTATTTTACGGCTGACTTACTACTGTAAATTCTATCATGCATAAGATGGAGGAGGTGAGATAACGGCTATCGCTTTGAAATATCTAAAGCTTTTGATAAAGTTTGGTATGTTATGTTGGTCTTCTAAATAAGCTTGCTTTGTATGATGTACCTGTGAACGTTTTTTATTTTATAAAATTAATTCTTTCTAATCACAGCATTAAAAATCTTCCTCAAAGACCAATACTCTTCATCATGTTCAGTATCTTCTGTGGCACTTTAAGGTTCTATCTGTAGTCCTGTTTTGCTTTTTATCTACAATGCCTAACCTGGTTCTCTGTCAAAAGCATTTTTAAGATCGATAAATGCCAATCCTAGATTGTTTTTCTTTTCCAAAATTCTCCGCGCTTCTCTAACAATAGTTTGTTTAAATTTTCTAAAACCATGCTAAAGTTTATTGATTAATACGCTGCTTCCTATTTTGATGGCAATTATTTTAGCAAAAAGATGAGCAAGCCATATAGAAATAATGTCAACTTTGCATTAGATTTGCCGATGTTAACTTTGCAACAGTGTTGACATATTTTTTCGGCAGATGTCATCAGTAAAAGATAATTTTAATAAAATAAGAGGTTCAGTCAGTACTTTGCTATTCATAGGTATATTGTTATCAATATTGGTCTTGTTATAATTAGCCAAAAATAAAATGTTCTGAGTTAAATCTCAGAAAACAATCCAAATTCAAAGCATTTACAAAGAAAAGTATATATGACTTGTTCTAACCCAAAGAAAGTGGGTACTTTCTATCAAGAATAAAATATGCAATTACAGTATTTGTATTTAAATTCATTTTCATGGTTAGATTGTAAAGAAAAGTCATTAATGTAGATGCAAAGGTACTATATGATCAAGCAAAAACTTTGCGGTGCCTGAAGTTACTGGAATTGAAAATAAGATGTTAAAAAGGAAAGATTTTCAGGAATTTTGTATACTCTATCTGACACACTATTTTAGTGGGAGCTTAAAAAGAAGAATAGTATGTCAGACCTTTTAAAGAGCCTTTAATAAATCAAAAGCAAAGGATCTTGTAAAACCTAATATGAATCTAATGTATCATCTAATAAAAAATAACATTGTTATCTTAAATGTATGATATATTTAAGATAATGGTACATTTATATATTTTTTATTAAATAAATATAGTATTAGATATTGTATCATATATTATATCTGAATTAATATTGCTAGTGTAATAGAAAAGACAGATACAAAAACAGGTCAATATAAAATAACAAAATATTTTTAATAATACAAAAAAATAAAAATTTAATTATTTGAATACACTAATTGGATATTAGTATAATAGATTCAAGTTCGGGATTTTCAATCACTCTAATCTATCCAACAAATAAGACATCTGTCATACCTAGATTTTTTTCAAATTTTTAATTATGCAACAAGGCGAAACGTTAATTGTACAACTATTGCTATACTTATTTGGTTAACTTTAATTTTTACATGGTAAAAGTCACAAAAAATTAAAGATTTATTATCGATTTATAAAAACAAAAATTCAGAATCAAAAATTAATTAATAGCCGACCTATCTGCTGCCCATTGACATACAAGAAATACATCATTAAATTGAAGCAGTGAAAGCATATCACCCACAAATTTTTGGTTTCTGGCTAAAAACAAAATTAAACCGAATTTCAGTTGCCCATTAAGATTGAAACAATGTCTAATAAATAAATATAATAAGTTTTACAATTAATAATTTAAGTAACTTGTGATAAAAATGCAACGAAACATTTTATATAATAATAATTTAAGGAATTGCATTATAGATATTAATATTAATTTAGATTAAGTATTAACTTTTTTGTTACACTTTATTTACCCATTAAAATTTAAAGCCTCTTTATCATTACAGGGTGGCCACAGCTTTTTTAAAATTCTCTAAAGTCCTTTCATTAAAAAAATCTTCTCTAAAATCCTCTCTTATCCTCTAATAAGTTAAAAGTTTTATCAAACCACCTCATAACTACACTTTTTTATTATTTTATTTCCTGATGTTGGTATGATGTTGCAAATTCTTGGTCTGCAAAACTGGTTAACGTCTAATAAGGTATTTTGTTGTATAAAATTGCTTTCACAAATCCATGTTACTTAACATGAAATATGGCATTATTGATATATGTTCAAACCGTAAAGGTTTCGACCATGGGTATTAAACCTATAAAAAAAAATTATTTTTTCCTCAAAAATTCGTAGTTTCGCAAAATAATCCTCTAAGTTTGATGTAAAATCTCCTCTAAAATCTGCAAATATCTTCTTTTTTGATGAAATTTAATGTAGTCACCCTGTATCAGAAAAGGCTTCTTGCCGGGGACGTCTTGTGGAAGGAGAAAAACAAAATAATTTTCCCCCAGGCCCCAAGTATATCATGCCGTTTTTTTCGCGTGGAGTCTTCAATAAACAAAAATATTATTACAAAATCAATAAATTTTTCATTAATAAACGCTAATATGGATACAATAAAATGTTAATAATAAACTTCTCGCCTATTACTATTTTGGTTAAACATTGTTTATATTCTATGAAGACCCAAGAAAACCGTTCATTTTTTAGTACACAGAACTCTGTATTGGAAATATAGCGGCTTCTAGATAGAGATTGTTTTTGAGGACTACTGCTGATAATGCTTTTATGACCTTATCTGTTAGCACATATCTAAGGTAGGCTCATTGGTTGTTAAAAAAGTGGTGTCTTAAGTAGCAGCGTCTTAAGTTGCGTCTCACTATTTTTCGTTTAGAGTGGCTTATGGCTTCCTTTCAAAAGGTCAAATAACAGTTAGACGTGTCGTTTTATGCATATATATATGTATGTATATATATATATATATATATATATATATATATATATATATATATATATATATATATATATATATATATATATATATATATATATATATATTAAATATGATCAAAAAGGTTTGATTTAATTTTTATTAAAAATACAATTTAGAATGATCAAAAGTTTTTGGATTTAAATTAATTTTCATTAAAATTACAATGTTCGTACGTTTCCATTTGGATTATGGAGTAACAGTTTGGAGTCCATTTTGGAAGAAGGACATTAATAATTTTGAAGTTATGTAACACAGGACTACAAGAATTAATACTTTAAGGGAAAAGTCTTATGAAAAAAGAATAAGTATACTTAAATTGCGAATGTTGTATTATAAATAAAGAAGGGGTGATCCAATTCAAATGTACAAGATCTTAAAAGGGAAAGATCTCGTTAATTTTCACCACCCTCCAATGCATTTTGAGCTAGCTCGATTTGGTAGAAGTAGTAGTTTTCGAATACGCATACAATTTACCAAATCAAATATTTGTCAACATTTCTTCACAAACAAAGTCAAATAATTGGAGTTCTCTTCTTCAGTGGATAGTAGAAAAAGATAACATTAGTATTTTTATAAACAGTATCAATAAATATTTTGACTCAGATCAGGAATCTGGATCCAGCATTTTTTTAATGTTTGAGATTGAGAGCTAATTTCCAGACTAACTCCAAACTTTTATTTTACTTATTTCAAATAAAGATGCTTTGCAAAAGATTTCAATTATTGGAAGCTGAAAACGAAAGGACCTTATAATTTTGGCCATTACTACGCAAAACATGAGACCAACAAGTTGAAATATATTTGTAACTATTCTAACTTTTAAATTATGCTTTCGTCTGTGTTCATAAAATATTCTGAATTCTAACTCTATATGATAGCATAAAAAAAAAAAAGCTAAATTACAGTTTTTCTGCATAATACAAGTAAATATTAAGAAAACATTCTTAAATTCCAGTTAAAGGTTTTATGTCTAATTTCATATCCATATTTAATAAATTTTATGTTTTGCATATCTTTGTGTTCGTGCCTTATATTTTACGATTTGTAACAGAGTTGAGATTTGATTATTTGAATGCGGTATGTATTAAATTATTTGAATCAATAATTTTTACAGGATCTGTGAGAAATATGAAACTTTTTTTTTTAATATATAATATAACCTTAAAGATAATAAACAGTTTTCAAAAAAATATAAAACATTTTAGTTCATTTAATAGTGCATTTATGATATAAAAAGTTATTCATAAATTTCTAAAGAATAAACTGTATTTTTTATATAGTCATAACGCATTGTATTTAAAAATGTAATATAAGTAACAAAGTATACACTCTAATAAAATTTTTGTCTACACCTTTTAAAACCATCTTTTCATATTACGATACCAATCACAAAAGTCAAGGCCTATTGTCGGCAAAGGCGAATTTAAGGTAGCTTTAACTTCATAGCTAGTTTTTGGAAACGGCTTTATAGAAGTATAATTAGCTTTAAGATCACTAAACCATTCCTCGATCAAGTTCAACTACGGTGAATAAGGTGGCAAAAAGTAAAATCAAACACTGGATTGACCGAGCAAATCTTATGTCTCTCCGACAATGAAATGCACAATTATCCAATATTAGTACAGAATGGGGATTCGTTTGGAAATACGTTCTTAAATTGTTGGTTATAAAATCACAAAATAAGTTTCCCCTCAAAGGCATCATCCAATATCTTAAAGTTTAGAATACCACTAACATTTGTAGCGATATTAGACATTTTTTCCACGCTTTGTTGGCACTGTAACAAAACATTTTGTATTCTTTATAGAATAGCCATATTGCTTAGAAGTATGTAATTTAAAGCCTGTTTTGTCAAGAAACATTAAGTTATTGTCAGGAATTGAATTAATAGTTCTGCAAAAACTTTGCAAATCAACGTTTTTGCATCGAATTCCTTTTTTTTGGTACTAATCTAACTCGTTTTCTTCAACTTTCATCTTTATCTCCTTAATCTAAGTATTTGAAGTCAACTTTATTGACTTCAAATACTTAGATTAAGGAGATATAGATGTATTGATATTCCTTTTAACGAGAATGTTTCAAATGATTATAAAGTATGAAGTGGATCATGCTCAATTAGCAATTGAGTTTCAGATTTAAGTGTCCCGTCATAAAAGTTGCGCCTTCCTTTTTTTACTGATGCGATTTCATCATCACTAAGTCCTCTAATGATTTTATTTGAAATATAACGTGTCGCAGAAACTGCTATTTTAACTTCTTACGCAGTTAACTTTCTTTTAGTTCTAACAATATCCTTTGTAATAAGTGTTCTCTTATTTTTTCTCTCTCATTTTCCATTTATCGATTAAAACAACAAAATTAAAGCTTGAATAATATATTTTAATTATAAGCATAGTAAGGCATGATTGCATGTGAATCGCCTGTAAAAAGTTTTCTCTGGATAAAAAAAAACATTTATTTAATATGGGTGTAGTAACTTTTCTATTTTTTACTTTACTTTATATAAATTTAAAATTATAACGAACATTATTTACCATATTAAACCTAAATTTTTTATAAATATAAAACTTTTATTTCAAACTTAAAAATCTGATGTCATACTTTAAAGTCTGATTAAAAACTTAAAAGTATGATGAAAAGTATATAAGACTTAAAAAATTATCTTTTAAGGTACTTACAACTACCAATTAACAAACTACCGCCATCTTTTTTTAATTTTATAGTTATTATTTTTTCTATAAATGAAACTCATAAATTCCAAAGTTCTATAGAGTAATTACATACTTTAATATTTTATATTTTAAATATAAAACATTTAATTAACTAATTTAATGTTTTATATATATTTTTTTTAATGTTTTATATTTTCTTTAAACTTTTTTAGCAGTTTAATTTAACTGCATTATTTGATAATTATTTAATTTTGTTTTTGTTTAACAAGTTAAATTATTATCATTAGTACATCCTAAAATCATCCTCAAATGTCCTCAAAAGAAAGTTATTTGGAATGCAAAAAAGCAATGTGAAAATCAAAGTTTTGTTTGGATTTATTTTCTGAGAGGACCAAAAAAACTAACAGCAAAACATAATTTATGTTATGAAATATTAATAATATTGGTTTAACGACAACACCGCAGCATACGCGTTTAATAACATTATTGTTTATATTAATGTATTAAAATAGAATGTTGTGCAAGATGAAGTTTCTGAAAGCGGCGCAACAAAAATAATGATGACAAATTATTTAGTTGATAAAAAAGATGAGTAATTTTTTGCCATCATATCACGAATGTGATAAGATTTACAGAAAGTGAATGCTTTAGATAATATACCATTTAAAGTTTTTTGTACGCCTGTCGATTTGAGAAATTTATTTTGACGAGAGGCGCTTGAGATTTCGTATTACCAAAATCTCCTAACTCAATTCGCAAAATGGTTTTAGAATACGCACAAAAAATGCGGGCTAAGCTGATGCAGGATTTTATTTATTTCAAAGATGATGGAACATAATTTTGTTTAATACTAGATAAATGGAAATCTTAAAGAAACCAATATTATTTAAATGCGAATGTCCATGACAAGAAACAGTTTTGAAATTTAGGTTTAGTACCTGTTAAAGGTCAATTTCCTGCAGAGAAACGCATTACGGCTCTGAAAACCACATTGCAAGACAACAATCTAAGTATCGATTCAAATATTACGTCTATAACAACTGATGGGCCAGCTGTGATGCAAAAGGTTTGGACGGCTTTTACCATTTAATTAGCAGTTGCGCTTTGCACATGTGATCATTTAGCTGTAATTATTACTCTGTATAATAATTTAAATACAACTGAATTGGTGGCTCTCACATATACAGAAAATGTTACTGAAGAAGAACAAGAAAATAATTTCAAGGACCCTGACGAGGAAAACGTTGAAGATCAAAATGTTGGCTTGATTGAACAAATTTGTAATGAAGCTGAGCATGTTAAGACTTAAGAACTTGGATTTAGTTTTCTTATCAAAAAAGGTCATTCAATTGTAAAGAAATTTCTTGTTTTGAGAACATCGAATGATATTCTTCAAGTATACATGAAGCAAGAATTTGGAAAACAATTGAAACTTATTAAGGATACTTGAACTAGATAAAAGTACTTAGTGAAAGTGCTTGTAAGATTTAAAAAACTAAGCAGCTGTGTTAGAAAAGCATTGATTGACATTGCATCTGATATCATTATTTTAGATACTAATACTTTGTTGACTAAAAACATTATCTCTGCACTTCTCCTAGTGAAGTTTACTGCTGTAGCCCTTTGTTGAAAAGAATCTGCTTTCTTCTGATCCGGCATTTTCTGCTTTGCCTGAGAATTTTGGATCTAATCAAATTTTATTAAAATTGAAGAACAAATTAGAAAACCCAATTAGCCAAAGATGAGCTAATGCGTCTAGAACTCTTGAGGGTTTACATAATTGCATGATTCATGCTTCTTGAAAAAAAAATGAAAAAAATATAAGCCAAATTTATTGAAAACTTAGACAAAGATTGATATTTGACACTCACATAGAAATTTACTCAGGCAAGCAGTCACAAGCACAAATGTGAATTATATAACATTATTTAGATGTTTTATATCATAATATTAACATATATTTATATATATATATATATATATATATATATATATATATATATATATATATATATATATATATATATATATATATATATATATATATATATATAATATATATATATATATAATATATATTTATATATATAATATATATATATATATATATATAATATATATATATATATATATTTATAGATAGATGGATAGATGGATAGATAGATAGATGAATAGATGGATAGATAGATAGATAGATAGATAGATAGATAGATAGATAGATGGATAGATAGATGGATAGATAGATAGAAAGACATAGATGTTTAATAACGTTTTATTAGTATAATTTGCTATAATAAGTTTCTTCTTGTTTTTCTTAACTTATAACTTGCAATTAAAAGTTTACTAAAACAAATACTGTAGATTTTAAACACTTATTTAAAAAAATGTTTATTTATAATTTTTTGGTTTTTATAGAGAAAAAACGTTTATATATTATAAGCAATATAATAATGCTATTTATAAATTTTTGTATATTATGTTTATATTGTTTATAAATTTTTTAATAAAAGCTAAACTTCAAATAAAAAAAATATAACAATAACAGAAATATAATGATAATATAAAAATATAAATATAATAATATTCCTGACAATATCAGATTTCATCGCGATTTTGTTAGGAACTGCGAAATAAGAAATAAGTTTTTCAACAACCGTGTAGTCAATGACTGAAATGCTCTGTCAGTTAATGTCATCGAGGCAACATCAGTTGATAAATTTAAACAAGTTTCTTACAATTTAAATTTAACAATTTAAATTTAACGACTGAAAATTTTTAGCCATCGCAGTTACATCTGCTCATCATATACCGTAAATGCTAGACAAAAGTGGCAGACATACGAGTTGGATATAGACTCAGCTGATATTAACTTTAACAAAGCTTTGTAGTTTAGTTAACTAACTAACTTAAAAAGAAATATAACATTTGATATATTTTTTATAACATAAAAATTACAATATACTTAATAAATGGAAACCAATAACATTTTCTTTTTCACTGAAATTAAAAAAAAAAAAAGGAAAACCTTGATTTGGCGAAATAATGTCTTTATACTGAAGTTTGTTATTTTTTATTTGTTGAACTAAACTTCCATTCAGAAAGACCAAAGCAGAAACCTCGTTATACAAAGATCCAAACTCTTGTTGGTCTTTTAAAAGAGGATAAAAAGAAAGTTCAAACGTTATCGATGCACCACTTCTTAATTTAGGAATCTAAATATTATCGGTATCATAATAGTCAAATTCATTATTTTACAACTATAACTATTATTATTACAATCGTTAATACTATTACAAATACTTCAATTATTTTTACATATTTATATATTATATATATATATATATATATATATATATATATATATATATATATATATATATATATATATATATATATATATATATATATATATATATGTATATATATATATATATATGTATATATATATGTAAATTATGTTAGTGTATTTTACAAATAGAGTGCTCAATGTTCTTAAAGAACAGAGCAATAATTAATTAGTAAAAAACACTTATCTAACTTTTATCTTCTAGATAGAAGATAAAAGTTAGATAAGTGTTTTTTACTAATTATATATATATATATATATATATATATATATATATATATATATATATATATATATATATATATATATATATATATATATATATATATATATATATATATATATATATATATATATGTATATATATATATATTGGGGAGAGTGGGGAGAAATGGTCCACCATTATTACTTTTTTACTAAAATTTACACAAAAACATAAACAACAACAGAGATGTTTGTTATATTTCTCAAAAGAGTAACCATTTATTTCAAAAAATAGTCTATAAAAAAAATAAAAATTATGATACATAAGAAAAAATAAAAAGTAAAAAACACCACCCCAATATAGGGAGATATGGACTACCTGTGGGGAGAAATGGACCGACAAAGTTGTCGGCCAAAAAAACTGGTCAACTATTTTTCCACTCTTTTGCAAAAAAGAAACTTCAATATCACCATCCTCATCTTCTTCTTTCATAACCTTACCAACTAAATATTTTGTTCTCCTTTCTACCTCAAACTCACACAAAACATAGTCACTAACATTCACACTTTCGACGCTAACCATTCTGACATCAATACTTTCATCACTACTGTCGCTATCTGTCCTATCATAAGTCATGCCAGTATCAAAAAAATTATTTTTTACAGTAGATTTATCCCCAGATTTAATGCACTGCTTTAATTTTATTTCTTCCATCATTGGTGATGATGTCGCAATCATGCATTTTCCACGTTTTTTCCCTCTATTGGTTTGCTTACGAGGAGCAGGTTTAGGATAGCCTACAAATATTTTAGGCCAAGCAAATATTTTTATTGAAGCTGCATCCAAAGGTACTGTATGGACCAAGACATTAATTGATGTGTCCGTTTGTGAAACTGCGTCGCAAGATACTGTCGGGACTAATAAATTAATTGACGTGTCCGGAATTGCATCGGGAACAAAAGGAGTGTCAGTGTTTGGTGATGATGAGCTACAATGTGTCCTTGCTCTTGCAATTTCTATGTCTGATGATTCTGGGTCTGCAACCATAGACCTGTCTGTAACGTCCGAAGACAGAAATTCTTCGTCAGAAAATATGTCTTTATCTAGAGGCCAGACACCACTAGTTTTATAACCAGACAAAATATTTTGTTTTGTAGAAGCTTTGATAAAAGTTGTGCGTCCATGCTCCGCCAGCTGATAAATGGACAGAATTCGCCCAGCATGTTTTAATTGCCAAGAGTCAGCAAGATTATTGACGGCGGCTTTCATTGGCTCAAATACAACGCGGTCTAGTGGCTGTAACTCATGGTTTGTATGAGGTGGTAGGGTAATAATTTGAATGTAATTACTTTTATTTAATTCTAGGGCTGTATATGAAAGCTGACTTTCATGTTTGTCTAATATTAATATCATAGGGCAATTTCAGTTGGCCTAACATATTTTATAAAATGGCGTATAACTTGAATAAAACAGTCACTGGTCATCCAGCCACAAGGATGGGCAAGTCCAAGAGAGTCTTCTGGTGATCCATTAAACATGAAGTTTTCAAATAAAAAAGGTGAAAACTAAAAACAGGTGGTAAAGTGTTGCCGGTGGCTGAAACAATGCAGTGCATTGTCACAAGCTCGCCACGTTCTCTGGAGGTAACTTGACCTATTTGCTTACCTCCACTTTTTGCACAGTCGTCACACCAGTTTCATCTAAATTAAAGATCTGCTCACCACTATTATTTAGTTTTTTGAAGGATTCTTCCAACAAAGTAAAAAGTGTGTTGACATTGAATTTGTTGAACACTGTGGCCCGTGCCGGTGATATGGCTTCTGGCAGTCTGAGTGAAAGTTCTGGATGGCGTCTCATAAATCCAAAAAGCCACTCTCGTCCGGCCATTGAATTGGTGATCCATGACGCAGGGCATTTTATGTTATTCACTGTAGCCTTTTCAAGGGAAAAAGCACGAAAATTTTTTGTTGTTAGGCTATGAAACATATTTGAGCACCTTGCCAGGTATATTTATTGCTAAACAATTTTCTTGCTCTGCAGTAAATACTAGGCTGTGCTAACAGTTGGCACACAGGCTAGTTTGTTTACTTTTTGCCTTTTTAAATGTTGTTAATCAGTATTGATTGGGCAACGTTAAATTTTTTTGCCGCTTCTCGAACTGTCATGCCCTCCTTAACAGCTGTTACAGCATCTATCAAAACTGACTCTGGTACTTTGCGTTTGTCAGTTTTCCTTATGTAAACTTGAGGCATTATTACCTGGAAAAAGAAAAAAAATGTTTTTCATTAACTATATTTTGACTTTTAAAAATCTAGATTAGATCTAGAGCTAGATCTACTTAAAATAGAACCAGCGTTAATAATTAACAGATTTATTACAGTAAAGATAAGACATACATCTACATAGATTCAAAATGCTAATTATAAGAATATCATCCCTATAGAAATCTACAGCCAATCATGAATCAATTGAGTGGGGAGAAACGGACCTCTTGTCGACCATTTCTCCCAACTGGTACCTGAATTGGTTAATACACTATAAAATTTTTATTTACTGAATTTTTAAGGCAAAAGTTATAAATTATTAGAAAGAAATGTTGGTTTTACAATAATACAAACTTACCTTGAATTCTGATGTAGATCCAATAAAATTTAGACGAGCAAATTGATTAAGAAAATACTTGTTTTGTGACTAAAAAATTTCCGTATGCAAATAAAAAACGTGCATAAGAACTAAGGAAAAGGAAATAGCTTTTTAAAAACATCTCATGTTACTGAATTTTTTTATTCTGGTCTAAAACAATATGGTCCACTAGTTTTAAAAATAGCAGGGGGTGTCCATTTCTCCTCATTGTCCATTTCTCCCCACTCTCGCCTATTTATATATATATATATATATATATTATATATATATATATATATATATATATATATAAATATATACATATATATATATATATATAAATATATATATATATATATATATATATATATATATATATATATATATATAAATATATATATATATATATATATATATATATATATATATATATATATATATATATATATATATATATATATATATATATATATATATATATTACTTTTTAAATATTCTAAAATTTTAATAAAATCTTTTCATTATTGTCGGATCTCTAAAAAATTAAAATCAAAAAATTAATTTAAAAATAATTTTTTCACCAATACTGCACCCGTTATTTGAGAAAAGCGCAATTAAAAAATATACAACAAACTCTTTGAAAAACTTTTTTGGAAACTTATTATTTATATGAACTTTTTCAAAATTTCTCAAAAACATTTATTCAATAATATTTATAGGCATCTAAATTAGCTTATTTTCTGAAAAAGTCAATTTTGTTTTTTACAATTAAGGCGTTTTGAAAAATGGCTGTAAAATAAATAAGAAAAAAACTAATAGTTATTTTCTTATTTATTGTTTTGTCATAACAACTCAAGACTTATATTTTTTTTATTTAATAACAATATTTTACTGACTTGCAATAACTGTTTGTAGAAAAAAATTTGTACTTCTGTTTTTTTACTAACTTTATAATAAAATTCACTCAAATAATATTATTATTTTCTCAATTAAGTTACCAATTACAAAACGATTAGAAAATATTAATAAACAGTTTAATAAAACAACAAAGATTAAATAAACTACTTACGAAAAAATTAATACTATTGGGCTGAATAAAACATTCATAGGATACACCTGCGACCATTGAATTTACAGAATGCAAATATTCTTTAAATATCATTAACTTTTTGTTATAATAAGCAACGAAAGTTACATTTTCTGCATCAGCTGTTGAACTAAAGTAATCATTGCCTATTGTGTTAACTGATATCAGATCATTTTTTCTACTAAAATTAAATTAGATATAATATAAATAAAAGGTGTTGTTGCTGAATAAAATGTGTTGTCATTAAATAAAATGTGCTGATGTCAAAAAATAAATTAAAAATAATTAAAAAAAAAAATTGAAAAAGAATATTTTCAATGCTAATTGCATACAATACAATAGTCCTACAATAGTTTGATTTAAATGGGTCTCCATAAAGTCATTTTATCATTCAAATATGCCATTAAAAAAAACAAAATTTTACAGCCAAATGCTTATTACATCCCTGTACCCTTACCCACAAAAAAAATTGCGTTTTTTTAATGCGTGTTTTCCTTTTTCTAGAAGGGTTGTATTAATAACGGCTAAATAGCCCCATCTGCCAAATAAAGCACCAATTTAAAGCCATGATTGCTTAGATCTTCTTGCTTTCCTAAATCAAATCAGCGATCTACATTGCTAGTTGATTTGACTTTAAAAAAAAAAAATTTTCAAGAAAAGAGAAGCTGAAAAAAGTGAAATTAATGAACTGATGCCAGAGATGGAAATAAAAAACTAAAAATCATGTTTATAATAATTGCAATTGTCAAATAAAATAAGCTGTTGTCAAAAAATATGTCCTAATGATAAATAGGGTTTCTGAAAAAAAAGTTGTTTTTTAAAGAACAGCTGTTCCACTGCTTAAGAATTTTTAAAAAAATAAAGCTGTTAACAGATGTTTTACGGTATGTCAAATTTGGAAAATTTGTTACTTATGAGTACTCGAAAGTGCTTTATACACGGGAGAGGACTTTTATTAATTTTCAAAAATTTTTTGCCACCAGCAAAATCTGCCTTAAAATCTAATAAATTTTCAAGAGTTTCTGTCTTTAGCAATTGCTCAAGCATTATTGGTGTATTTTTCCGACGAGTTTTTACATCAGAACGAAGTTTATTTTCTTTTCCATATAGAACCTTCACTTTTGATTAAAAAACTTGATTTCGAACACTTAACAGTTTGATTTATTTTACCAACTTACTTGTGTTCTTCAATAAATCATTGTAGTCTATATCATATTCACACTCATCAATTATAACTTCAAAAATGGAGTTTCCGTCTTGATAACACAGGTCAACAAAAAAAAAAATTTTTCTGGTTCCGAGCAAATAATTTTTTTTTTCTATAGCACTTCTCATTTTGATTTCAAATATGCAACTCATTTTTTCCCATCACGTCAAGTTGTAAAGATATTTAGGTTCAAACCTTTAGTATTTGGGATAAAGTCCCTAATATTGTCGAAAAAAAAGTTATTCAAAAGTATGTCAACCTGGGTCTCTAAAGAATCGTATTCTCATAGAGATTTCAGAAAACATAAATATTTTTTCTTAAAATTTGTTGGCAAAAAAATTATGTGAAAAAATGCTTAAGACTCTGCTGAATAACATTCTGTTTAAATTTTTTTAAACAGAATGTTATTCAGCAATATTACAAAAAATACTTATTTTTATTACAAATAAATAACATTTTTTAAATCTTTATGAAAATACGCTTTTTGGAGACCCAGGTTGACATTCTTTTGAATAACTTTTTTTTCGACAATATTAGGAACTTTACCCTAAATACTTAAGATTTGAACCGAAATATCTTTACAACTTGACGTGATGGTAAAAAAAGATTGCATATTTGAAATCAACATGAGAAATGCTATACAAAAAACAAATTGTTAGCTCGGCACCAGAAAAAAAAAAATTTTTTGTTGACCTGTGTAATCATTTTCTTTATTCAGAAAACGATAATGATAATTATTAAGGATATTAACGATAATAAATATGAATTTTAACAAAATATCATTGTTCTTTTAAAGAAATAATCTCAACAACAGTCCTACTGAACTTTACTTTATTCACTTTTAATTTTAAGGTATCAATCTTTTTTTTTTTTTGCTTTTCGTTAAAACATTTATGCAGAAGTTTCATTACCTCGCTTTTGTTAGCGGGGAGTTTAAATCCATCTCGATCTATTGACTGGCTAATGCATTTAGTTCTGGTTATAACTCGAACTGAAATATCACCAGTATCCAAAAGAGGGACAATATTTTGAAGCGTCTTTTGCGCAAAGAAGTTGCCGACAGTTTTTTGTCTCTTCATATAGAAACTTTTAAGAAAAAACTTTTAATACTAAAATAGTAAAATAGAACCATCAAAATAAGAATACCATAGTACTAGTCTGTGTGCTTAATTTTTTTTAATGAAAAAATGCTATTTAATGAACTAGGGTTGCCTATTAAAATTACTTATTGTTCTATTTTTATAACTACTTATTAAATTGTTAAAAAATCAAATCAAATTACCATCATATTAAAGGAACTTTTCTTTCAGCAACTTTAATTTTTTTTTTTTTAATTTAAGCTTTTATCCAAAAATCTTCAAACCAAAAAATTTGATCATTTGCAGGTTTGATGAAACCTTATGCAGTAAAAACTCATATTAATGAAATAGAAATTGATCATTACGGCGAACGCATGAAAAAACTTCAAGCTTTTAATTTTTTGATTCTTTGATTTTGATTTGAAAAAAAAGAAAAAATATTGAAAGCAGTCATTTAAAAACAATTGTTTGCTGTTTTATATTTTTCTTGAAAAAAAAGCTTTTTTACTGTTACTGTTGAACAAAGTTCAGAAGTCCTTTTAACTAACATATTGCTTTTTTGTTGAACAGAATGTGTTGTTGTTAAATAGAATTTATTATTCTAAAACAGAATACGTTATTGCAGAATAGAATACATTGTTGCTGAAGAGAATGTGCTGATTTCTAGTAAAACTTCATAGTATCAAATGGATTGTTTTTGAGTCAAAATAAACGTGTTTTTGCTGAACAGATATTGTATTTGCTTAGAATGTGTTGCTGTCAATACAAATGTCTTGTCATAAAAAATATTATGTTTGTGGAAATAGAATAAGTTGTTGCTAAGTTGAGTGTGCTGTTACAGAATAGAATGTATTGCTATCGACAATGTATTTTTTATGCAGAATAGTATGTATAAATGCTGAATAGAAGGAGTTTTTTCATATCAAATGTTTTGCTTTCAAATAGAATTATTGATTAGAATGTATTGTTTTTTAATAGAATGTTTACTGTAGAATATAATATATTGTTGCCAAATAGAATGTGTTTCTTTCATATTCAATGTGTTGTTGTCCGATTGATTGATTGTGTTATTGATAATTAGAGTAGATATTTTTTTTAAAAAATGTGTTGCTGTCAAATAGAATATGTTATTAACAAATGGATGATGTTGCTCTAAATAAGAATGTCTTAGTGTCAAATAGAATGTGTTTGTATCAAATAGAATGAGTCGTTGCGAAAGAGAATGTGCTGTTGTAAAAAAGAATGAAATGTTTTTAAATAAACCAAGTTGTTGTCAAATGTAATGTGAAGTTGCTGAATGAAATGTATTTTGCCGAATACAATGCTTTGTTGTCAAATAAAATGTGTTGTTGAAGAATTTTTTTCTTATTGTAACTTTTTTTAAAACTTATTTTAGGTACCTAAAGACCTAAGAGACTTGCCACAGAGCACCACGGAAGAGCGCTAAACTAGAATGGTCTGTTAAATAGGATAATCTCCTTTGTTACCAACTGTGCAAAATATGCCCGGAGCTCGCATTGAACCCTGGTTCTCCTATTTCTAAAGCTAGCACTTTAACCACTGCGCCATGGTTGCTTTTAATATGTTGTTGGTGAATTAAATGTGTTTTTGTCAAGTTCAAATGAAATGTGTTTTGATGATTATGAGAAAACGATTATGACAATAAAATATGATAATGATGATGATGATGATGATGATGATGATGATGATGATGATGATGATGATGATGATGATGATGATGATGATGATGATGATGATGATGATGATGATGATGATGATGATGATGATGATGATGATGATGATGATGATGATGATGATGATGATGAAAATGATGAAACTGAAATAAATGTGTTTTGACGATTATGAGAAAAGGACTATGATCACAATGAATGATGATGACCATGATGATGATGATAATGATGAACTTGGTTATAACTAATATGTTTTTACATAATAAAGGCTTAAATATATCTATCTAATCTTAAGTAGCAACGACATCATCATTCTTAACTTTAGTGTAATGAATCTGAAGATCTTCAAATCTACTACACTAATGCAGTTGAATAGTTAAAAATGTTTTAATAAATATCTATGTTGCTTTTTTATAGTGTATTCTTGATACTAAAATCTAAAGTACAATAAAGACTAATCTTTTTCCTAAAAACTATGATTTTTTTTAAACATTTTCACTTTACATAAGTCTGCAAGCACCCACTATTGGAGTTGGATGTTACTACAAAAAAGACGAAATTTATAAAACAAAATAACAATTAACAGACAACTTAAAAGATTGCAAGTTATATGAGTTAGTAAAACAAGATAAAGGTAAGAAAATTTGTAGAACTTAAGTATAATTTTTAGAAAGTAAATTTTGTAGAACCGATATTCAAGGAAAAACAAATTTTCGAGCATTTAAAATAATTGCAGTAAAAAGAAGAAACTTAAATGAATAACGAAAATAAATTTTAGTAGATGGCACTAAAAACGCTAGCGCTATAGATCTCCGCCTAATATAGTATTTATAGAAAAAAGAAGGAGAAGCAACATGACGACAATTTGACAATGGTTGAAGATTAATTGCAAGAACAAGTTGGACCTGCTCTTGCTGCCAACCTATGTTTACAATGCATTTTTGCACCTTGTCTAAAACAAAAAGGGCATTATTTAAAGATCTGTTACAACTATGGCAATAGTATTTTATACAAAGAGTAATTTGAGACTTATATAAATAGAGAATAGAATCTGGAGTTAGAAATGGTAAGCACAACAAAAATATGCAACCTTAGCAGATGCTAATTTTGTAATAGATTTAATATAGGGTTTTCAAGAAATATCGGTAGTAAGAGTTAATAGAAGACAAAGGGTAGATAACTCATTGAATACGTCACTATTCATAAATATAAAATGATCTAGATTGTTGCAAGAACAATTAGCTGAAATAAAATTGAGTTTTATCTGAGCTAAAGTTCATCAGCCACTGAGAGGCACTTGCTGTAACAGAAGTCAAACTGAAATACCCCCTCCAAGCAAATCAATGAGTGTTGGCTTCTTATCAAGACAAGAATAAATGGTAGTATCATCAGCGAACAATGCCACCTTAAATGTGAGAATGAGTTGAAGATTGGTAATGTAAATTAAAAAAAGAATAGTGCCGAGGACCAAGAACCTTGAGGGACCCCTGAAGTTACTGGATGTGAAGAATAGTGCTGTCCATTGAGGACAACTTTTATACTACGATTGTATAGGAAAGATTTACTCTTATAGATTATACTCTTAAAGATGTTACTTGATACAACGTAAATAGAGATTTTACAGACCAACATTTCAAACTTTACGAAAGACTTTAGAAACAACAAGACCAATAGCCTTAACTTCTCCACATCTATTTAATCCATGATAAAACCTATCAGTTATTACCTTTAACAAATCAGCAATAGATTAAAAAAACTGAAGTTCGCATTGAGGATTAGAATGTAAGTTATTAGATTCAAAATGAAAGATTAAGTATTTTTTAATTAAATACTTAAAAGCCTAGCTTATTAAAGAAAGAAGACAAGTGGGACTGTAGACGACTCAGATTGCTCTCCAGAATTTTTGAAAATAAGGATAATAGATGCCACTTTTAAAAGATCTTACCAAACAACTCAGCTTTGTCTTTAGGTAAGGTTTTCAAAATTGGAACCACGCAAGACCGGAGGAGTAACACATTTGGCTATATTATAGACACAACTAAAGGTTCTCCAGAAGTCTCTGGAGCCTAATTTTTGAGATGAAATACGAGATTAGTGACCTGAGAATGGCGAGTTTTAGCGTTAACCCTTTCGCGACTGACTTAAAAACAGCTATATGACTGCGCGTAAAATAACGATCTAGGATCATGATCAATTAAAAGAGTATGAAATAAAAATTACTAGTCAGAATTTTAAAAATAAGACCTTGTTTTTTTTGTCAAAGAATTGGCTTTCAGGAAATTAAAAAACTAAAAAAAAAAATTTATTATCTTAGTAACGTGATCAAAATATATCATGTTGAAATTAACAAAAATATATAGTTTCTCTATGTAACCTTTAACAAATAAAGAAGAAATACATAAACATACCCTTTTCTAATTTAAATAAATGATACATATATTTTGGTGATCAAACAAAAAAAAAATCTTCACCACTATCACTGAAAAAAATATCAAGGATCTCATTCATGACAGTATACTTTTTATCTGTTTTTGTCATTTTTTAAAATTAATTTTTGAGCGATCCATAAATGCAGTTAACAAACGGTTTGAAGGATCAACTTAAGATATTATTCACATTTCAAAAATGAGTTTAAAGTTTACCCCAATTGCTATAGATGATTTGAAATATTCAAAATTGTTTATGCACCGCCATGCGGGTCACTCGTCATTTAGAAACAAATTTTATGAACCGCCATACGGGTCACTCGTCACGAAAGGGTTAATCAAACCTTTTTTACAATGGTTCCAAGTAATAGTAAATAAGCGTCTGTTTTCTAGAGAATTGCTTTTGCGATAGACATCAAAGTAATAAAGTAAGGCTTAACTTATAATTGTCGATGGTCAATAAAAGATTCCATACCAGCCTGAATCTAAGAAATAAAATAAAAAGCACATTTGTCAGCAGGAAGAACAAAGATGTCTACTTAAAGGTCATGTAGATGAAAATCACGGAAAGGGTCCTAGACAGCTTTTAAGAAGTTCAAAGACGTACAGCGATGAAAGAGAAAAATAAGATATAAATAGTTTTAGATAGATCGAACCGTGATCCGAAACAACCTAAGGGTGAATGTGGAGAAACTGAGCATGACTACGATCAGAAACAAGACATAAGTTGAGAAGTTACATGATTAGGTATGTCTGTAAAGCGAAATTGAAAGTTGGTTATTGACTATTTTGTGATAGAGATTAAGGTAGAAAAAGGTTTGGGGGTTTATCACAGTCACTGACGCTAGAACCAAACCATTCAGTGTGATAAGCATTAATGTGACCAACAACAATATTGTTTGAAAGATAAATAAAAAAGCAATTTGATCAGAAATAACATCAAAAAGAGTGCATTCTTGAGTCGAAGGAGAGCGGTATAGAACAAAAATAAATGTAGCGAAGTGCTGCTGAACAAGAACACATAAAAGAACAGTGTGTGGATTCAAACCTAGTTTCCCAATAAATGGGTGAGTTCTTACGAATTGTAAACTATATTCTTTAAAGTTAAAGAAACTAAAGAGTGTTTTTTTTTAGGGGTATAAAACTTTGACATTGAATAAATTAAAGATGATTTTTTTAAATTGATATGAAATTTACTTATTTTGAAAGATAATTTCCGTCATTATAATTTAGAAATGACTTCTGCAATATGACCGCCGCGGCTGGCTCAGAGTCTTATCTGGAAGTGCAATTTACAATAATTCTTATCAATATTTGTGGCCGTATATTTGCAATAACGCTGCAAATATTGTCCTCCAAGTGACCAATTGTTTCAGATTTGTTAGCGTAGACTTCCAACATCACGTGTTCTCACAGAAAATAGTCTAGTGGCATTAAATCGCACAATATTGAAGGCCAATTCACGGATTCGAAACGTGAAATTACGCAATATCCAAACGTTTCCTTCAATAAATCAATTGTCGTGCAGGCTGTGTTACATGTTGCGTCGTTTTGTTGAAATCATAGCTCCTTGTTTAATTGATGAACAAAGAAGTCGATAATCATGGCTCTATAGCTGTCATCATTGACTGTAACCTTCTGAAAAGCTTTATTTTTAAAGAAGTGCTCACCAATATTTCCACTAGCTCATAAAGTACACCAAAAAGTTAGTTTTCTGAATGTAACGGTGACTCAATAAACACTTGAGAATTATCTTCACTCCAAATACGGCATATCTTTTATCGATGCATCCCTTCAGCCAATAGTGAGCTTCATTGCAAAACAAAATTTGCTTTTGAAAATCGGGATTAACGGCAATCTTGTTTTGGACCTATCAACCGAATGAATGCTTTGCTAGGTGATCGTGTAGCTTCAAAGTTTGAACAGGTTGGATTTTGTAAGAACACAAATCAAGATCTTTCCTTAATCTTCTATAAAGTGAATAAAAACATATCAAATTCATGTACACGATATTCTACCCATAACCCTGCACGATATTGGATAGACTGAATTGAGCTCCCTCTATGCCACATTTAACAGCAGCAATGACTTCTTTTGTACGCACTAATTAACGTCTCTGCGGATGCGTATATTCCATAGTTAATTTAATTAATTGCTCAGTTGGACAATTATATTGACTTTAAAATGGACGTTGTGTGCGCGACGTATTCTATCAGGGTTAGTGTGAGGGTTTGAAGTTTGCGGCACAAGACGAGTAAGACGTATTTTTTTTTTTTGAGAGTAACTTTATTTACAATAAAAATGGAAATAAATATTAAAAATATAGAAAAAATCATCACAAGCAAACTAGAAGAACACAAAAAAAAGTATACTTGGCGAAACCGGGAGATTACTCAAAGATCATAAAAAAAACTTCACTACAATAATAAGTTCAAACTTCAAAATAATAATAGTAAGGTAAGACAAAATGGACGCTGAGATAAACAATAACAAGTTAAATATCAAAAGAATTGAAAATGAAGTTGACGAAATAAAAGTCAGCTTAAATTTCCAAAAAGAAAAAGCTAGAGATGAATTTATTCATATATAAACAAAATATGATAATGAAATTCTGATGTTGAAAAAAAAATCTATTGACTTAGAGAATCGCTCGAGACGTAATAACTTACATATCGATGGCATAAAAAAAAACCCTGAAGAAAACTGGAGTGATTGTGAGACGGCTGTAAAAGACGTCTTTAAAACAAAACTAAATATATTAAGTGAAGTAGTTGTGGAACGAGCCCACCGAGTCTGTACAGTTAAAGATAATAAAACACGAAGATCAATTGTTTTAAAGCTTTTGAATTATCAGGATAAAAATAAAATATTAGGCTTAGTAAATAAACTTAAAGGAACCGGCATTTATATTAATGAAGAATATGCAAAAGAAACGATGTTAGAAAGAAAGAAGCTTTAAGAAGAAGTTAAACGGTTACGGCGCGAAGGTAAATTTGCAATTATTAAATTTGATAAAATTTATTGTAGAGATTTTAGAAAGTAAACGCGCGAAGTTTTATTAGGCGAAGCGCTATTTTAACAATTTTAAATAATGACTAACTTAACAATAGATTTTGAAAAATTGCACTAAAATGTTTTCAATTCAGCAAATGTTTTACTTAATGATAATTCTGACGCTGATTTGCATTTTTTTAACGAAAACAATTTTAGTTCATCCTTTTTTGAAATAAAAACTTTTAAAAGTGAACTAAAAACCTTAAGAGTAATTTTACTGTAATACATATTAACATAAGAAGTATAAATAGCAACATGGATAAGCTAAAATATTTTCTTATTGAATGGAATTATTTATTCAGTATTATATGCCTAACAGAAACGTGGTGTTTTGACGAATCATGCAGAACAAATTCAAGTTTAGAAAATCCTAACTACAAATTATTATCATCTGAAAGAAAAACTAACAAATGGGGAGATGGAATTATGACCTATATTAGGAATGATCAAGTTACCAAAATAAGAGATGACCTTTCGATCTCAGATGCCGATAGTGAGGTATTTACAACCGAAATAGCTAGCAACAAATCAAAATCATACTGGTCTCCACATGTTACCGGCCACCTGAAGGTGATTTATTTAAATTTTTCAATTATTTAAAACAAATTTTTATAAAAAACAACAATGAGCAAAAAAAATTATTCTGTATTGGAGACCTAAACATAAATTTTTTACGATATGATAAACATGCCAATACTAAACTTTTTTTTGACGATATGCTTCAACATTACATCTTCCCAATTATTACCAAACCAACTCGAGTAACTTCAACTTCAATCACTGCAATAGACAATATATTAACTAATTCATTCTTTGATACTTCTCTAAAGGCAGGAATAATAAAAGTAGATATACCTGATCATTTTCCTATTTTCTCCTCCTTGACACAAGATATAAAATCTAATAATAGTTGTAAAATTAAAACTTTTAAGAGAAAAATCCACAAATCTGCTATTCAACAATTTAAAGACTTACTGTCGGCAGAAGAGTGGGATAAGGTATACCATGAATGCAATCTTGGGCACACTTACTCTGCTTATAATAACTTTGAAAAAATTTTCCAAAAAAACTATGATATGCACTTCCCAATTATAGTAAAATTAATAAAAGAAAAACACTTAAAATGTCCATGGATCACCAAAGGTATTAAATAATCCTCAAAAAAAAAAAAAAAAAAAAACTTTATGTTAAATACTTAAAAAATAGAAATGAGGCAAACCTAAATGTTTACAAACAGTATAAAAACTTGTTTGAAAAAATTTTAAAAAATTCAAAGAAAAACTATTAATCATATAAAATAAAAAATATAAATAGTGATATTAAGAAAACTTGGGATATCATAAAAGAAGTAGTTGGGATAAAAATCTGCAAAAAAAATAGTTTACCTGCTCAAATTGTCATAGATAATAAAGAGTATGACAATAATAATGCAATTTCAGAAAAATTTAATAGTTTTTTTGTCAACATAGGCCCAAATCTAGCTTTAAAAGTCAATTGTTCAAACAACTCATTTGAAACTTATCTAACTAGTGTCAACAACGAATTAATATTTAAAGAGCTAAAAATTGATGAACTTGAAAATGCAATAAACTCTCTTAAAACAAACAAGTCTCCAGGTATAGATGACATTTGCAGTAATATTGTCGTCAATATCTTTTCGGAGATACGCAAACCTATTTTCGAAATATTTCCAACCTTTTCTAAAATACTTGAACGAATAATCTACAATAGATTGTATGAATACTTAATTCAAAACAAATTCTTAAATAAAAAACAATTCGGCTTTCAAGCACAGCACTCAACAGAACATGCAATTTTAGATTTAGTTAATAGCATAAGTGATTCCTTTAATAAAAAGCAATTTGTATTAGGAACTTTTATAGACCTATCCAAAGCATTTGACACAATTAATTATGATATCTTACTTAAAAAAATGGAAAAATACGGAATAAAAAATACTAGCTTAGATTAGTTTAAAAGTTATCTGTGCAACAGACAGCAATGTCTTATTTCGAACGATAATAAATATTCTAATTCACTAAAATTAAAATGCGGAGTTCCCCAAGGTTCCATTCTTGGTCCTCTTTTATTTTTAATTTAAATTAACGATCTTCCACAATCACTAAAAAAACTCGATGCAATAATGTTTGCTGATGAAACAAATTTATTTTATTCATCAGAACCAATTGAAAATCTCTTTGAATCTGCGAACGATGACCTTGAGAGTCTAAACATTTGGTTTAAAGTAAGTAAATTATCTTCAAATCAAGAAAAAACAAAATACATCTTGTTTCATTCCCACCAGCAAAAAAACAAAATACCAAGCATGCTACCATTACTAAAAATCGATAACATAAACATCGAAAGAACTGAAACTATCAAATTTTTTGGGATAATTATTGACGAAACGATTTCTTGGAAAGCCCATATAAAAACATTAAATACAAATATATCAAAAAGTATCGGCATACTTTACAAAGTCAAAACTATACTTTCCCAGGAGAATCTGAAAATTCTCTACTTTTCTTATATAAAAAGTTATCTAACATATGCTAATATTGCCTGGGGAAGTACAAATAAGTCTAAATTAAGTTCTCAACATACACACCAAAAGCGCGCATCAAGATTGGTTTATAATAACAATAAATTCACTCATACTTAAAAACTTAAATGCTTTAAATATCTATTAAACTATCATCTACCAAAATATTTTACTTATGCTTAAATATAAGCTCGGACTTGTCCCAACTCATTTTACTAATAACTTTTTTCAAACCAACGCCAACAGATATATCACAAGAGGAACCGGAAACTTTACATTGCCCATAAAAAAAAACAAAATTTTCGAGATTTTCAATTTTTTACCGTGGCCCCTATTTATACAACAAAACAATACCTCAAAATATAAAACTTACTAAATTGGATAATCTTATTGCTCTGAAGAAAAAACTAAAAGAATTAACAAAACCAATTTTATCGATGTGTTTTAAATATAAAAGAACAACTAATATAATAAAATGTAAAATGAACAACTTAACCTATAAAAATAAATAAATAAAACAGAAATTAAACATAAATCAAAAAAAAAAAAAAAAATTTTTTAGCAACTATACATAGTAAAACATTACTGAAAAGTAGACCTCAGAAAATTAATGTGTGTTTTATAGATTTACTCTTTAAATCTTTAGTTTATTTTGTGTTTTAAAGGTTCTCGATGAAAAGACTTTTTTTAGTCTTCTGCGAATTCCCTTACAACTACATAGTACTACTAATAAATGTTAATACATATTTTTAACAAATAATATATATTTTCAACGACAACGACGAGCAAGTCCCTAGTAGCCCTGTGGTGCGACGGACTTGCGTATATTTTTTAAATGCATGGGTTAATAGCCAGCAATTTATATAATAAACCACGAATTTTTAAGTTTATTGTTTTAACTCGCATGAGGTAAAATGTCAAACGCGCATGCATAAAACAGCATTGTTAACGCTAATAAGATATTGTAAATATTTGTGATGGACATTTATATAAACTGGAGACATGTAAACATTATTTGTTTTTGAAATATATAATAATGATTGTTGTAAAATAAAATTTAAAAAAAAAAAAAAAGTTCTATCCCTAAAGATAACATTGACCATATTCCTAAGGCTATTCCAATGTATTTGAATATTTAACCTTAACCGTTAGCCTAACCCTAACCCAAGTAGAGATTCAAACCAATCTAAGTAACGTTAGTTTTCTTAACGTAACTTTCAATCTATAACAAAACTCCTACCAAAATATTATCAAATAAAATGACCTACTACTCAACATTCAAACTGAATCAAACCACCCGCCTCAAGCCCTAAGGCAGATGCCTCTCTCAATTATTGATTATCTATGTTTTTTATTTTTTATTTATTTTATTTTTTTTTTAATTTTAGGTGCCCCAAAAAGTCCTAACGGTCTTGTCACAGAGCACCGCGAAAGTGCATTTAACCAGGAAGTTCACGCCTCCTTCCTTACCGTGACGCGAAAATATGTCCAGAGCTTGTTTCGAACCTGGATCTGCTGCTTAAAAAGCGAGCGTTCTAACCACTGCGCCACGGCCGCAAACTTAACCTATACTTAAGCAATTGAAACGTGGCATATGGACTAATGAGTCACCTTTTATACTACATTATAGTAATCTTGAAAGAATGTGAAAAAAAAAAAGGTAATATATATATATATATATATATATATATATATATATATATATATATATATATATATATATATATATATATATATATATATATATATATATATACATAGATATTTATTTAATTTAAACTTTAATTAAATATAAAACTTTATTTAATTATTTAAACCTGTACAGAGTTAAAGGAATCATGGACCAACATAACTACCATTATATATTTTAGTTCACCAATTATAACTAGGTATAACACATCTCTTTCCATATGGAAACTATATGTTTCAGCGAGACAATTACCCAAAACGTACAACAAGAAAAAAAAGGTATATACAAAAGGTTGGAATACCTACATTTGGATTGCCAGCACAATCACCTGACTTAATCCGATTAAGCATCTCTGGTCAATATTAGACTCTAAACTCAAAAACCTAGCAACTAAGATCAATTATTTTGGTAACTTTTAAATTGTTGGAATTCGCTAGAAGTTAGCTTATTGAAAAAACTAGTTGAAAACATCCCCACAAATGCGAAGCAATTATCGGTGCAAAGTCTAATGCGTCCAAGAATTAAAAATAATTATAATAATTAAAGACTGATTTAATTTCTATTTAGTTGTAACAAGAGCAAATAAAATTTTCTTTTTTTAAATTCTACAAACTCTATAACAACAAAGATATAAAAAACTGGAAACCTTTAAAATTATCTTAATGAAAAAATATTTACCTCATCAACAACAGAATACAAAGAAGCACTTAAACAAAACGGTTTTAAAAACTTCAACTTAAAGTACAATAAAAAAAAAGACAACCCTTAAAAAATAAAAGGAATATATTTTGGCTTAACCCACCCTACTATAAAAGCGTCTTTACAAGCCCTGGCCAAATCTTTTTGCAATTAATAGATAAGCATTTCCCACCATCAAATCCATTGCGTAAACTATTCAATCAAAACACCACAAAAGTTAGCTACAACTGGTCAAACAACATTTCAAAAAGCATAAAAAAAAAATATATATATATATATATATACTGTATTGGAAAAAACTAAAGCAGCTTTTTGCATAATATCCTATTTTTCAAAATAACTCACAGTCAGTTTTTCAATTTGTGAAGATAGTTGTTTGTTAGCTAATTGAAGTTATAAAAAAATTAATATGGCGAGAAATAAATACAATGTTTTTACTAGAAATTGCATTGTTAGTAATTGTAATAAACGATTAATTCAAAAAGAATTAAGCGAAAAGTATAACATTAATAAATCTGTAATATCAAGATTATTAAAAAAATTTATTACAACTGGTAAGGTAGAAGTAAATCATAAAGGAGACCGTCCACGAAAAACAACAACCTGTGAAGATAAATTAATTATTAGCCAAATAAAGAAATATCTTGCAATTTCATCCACTGAAGTTTTAAGGAACTTAGAGTTAAATATTACAGATAGAACCATCGGAAATAGAGCTGTAAAGGCTAAATTACCAAGTCGGCGGTCAGCTTGTAAGTCAATCATATCTAAAAAAAATACGACTTGCAAGGATAAATTTTTTCAAAACTTGTGGGAAATGGACTCAACAACAATGGAAAACTGAACTTTTTTCCGACGAATCCAAATTTAATTCAATCTGATGGTATAATACATGTTAGAAGACCAATGGGACAAGATTATTGCCTAAATACTGCAACTTGACAGTGAAACATGGAGGTGGGTCTTTGATGCCGTGGGAATGTTTTTCATGGGGTGGATCAGGACCTATTGTGAAAGTAAATGGATCGTTTCCAATACAAAGAAGTTTTGGAAACAAAAATGTTACTATATGCTGAGGAGGAAATGCCCCTTCGTTAAATATTTCACCATGACCGGGATCCTAAGCATACATCAGCATTCGTGACAAAATGGATCGAAGATAATTAAATTTAATTAATAAAGTGGCCCGCTCAATACCCGGATTTAAATCCGATAGAGAATTTATGGTATATTGCAAAAAAAAAGATTAAGAGGGTCCAGATTTTTCAACCAAAATCAATTATTCAAGGCCATTGAAAGGAGTGGATGCAGATTCCAAAAGGAACTATTGAGAGCTTGATAAAATCAATGCCGAAACGTTGTGAAGATGTAATTAAAAACAAGGGTTAATCTACAAAATATTTTTTTTTTTTTTTTTTTAATGATTTATTCAATTTTTTCTATTATAAAAAGTTGCATTAGTTTTTTCCAGTTCATAACTGCAATCATTTAGAAAAAAATGTTTTTTTTTAGTATTTTTTATATTTAATACATTATAAAAGTTTAATAATTTTCAGGTAACTTATGTTTTGTTTTAATAAAAAATAAATTTTTTTTCAATATTATAAAAAAATAATGAGTATCTTAATAAAAGTATGATTTTATAACCTGAGTTGCTTTAGTTTTTTCCAATACTGTATATATATATATATATATATATATATATATATATATATATATATATATATATATATATATATATATATATATATATGTTTATATATATTAAATTAGTAGAAAATCACTTAACAAAAATTTTTTTCATTTTGCACTGTGTTTCATCAACAAAGGTTCATCAGAAATGATCATCATTTGATGAATCTTTGCTGATGAAACACAGTATAAGATAAAAAAAAACTTTAGGTGATTTTCTACTAAAATATAATTGCTCTGTTTTTTTAAGAACATTGAGCACTCTATTGTGAAGAATACATTCTAAAGTTGTTTAAATATATATATAAATATATATATATGTATAAATATATATATATATATATATATATATATATATATATATATATATATATATATAAATATATGTATAAATATATATATATATATATATATATATATATATATATATATATATATATATATATATATATATATATATATATATATATATATATATATATATATATGTTTTTATATTTGTATAGATATCGATATATAGAATATATTCGAGGTTACGTATTTTGATGTAATAATACGAAATCTCTTGTACGTGTTACAGTGCTCAATATTACTGAATAATAGAGCTATATATAATTAAATTTAGATGAATAAAAACAACTGATTAGCGGGACTTAAAGTTTCATGCCCGAAAGCAATCGTCAGCCGTTAATACCCTCTAGAATCAATTTTTTTATGACTTCAAGTGCAAAAATGGCTCTTGACAGTCTAGGATTGGAACTAAGAAAGAAAATTATTGGCGATTACGTAAGTTGAATGTCACAAAAAAGTATTTGTGATAAATATCGCGTGAAAAAATGAACCGTATCAAGAATATTTTCAAAATATCATTCTACAGGGAAGTTGGCACCAGATAACAAAGGTGGAAGACCGCGTTCCACCACTTCTAGAGAGGATTATATGATCGTCAGATCCGTCAAGAAGGATCTCTGGATATCATCAGTTGAGATACAAAATTAATTAGAGCTGCCTGTATCGGACCGAATAATCAAACGACGTGCTGTTGAAGCCGGATTGTTTTCTCGACGCCCTGCAAAGAACTCGCTGATTTCACTAAAAAACCAGAAAAGACTCCTGTTTGCTACATCTCATATTAACTGGAATGTGCAGAAATGGCAAAAATTCAATGGACCGTTTCTTGTATAAAAATATCCTGAAAGATGTTATGTTACCTCATGCTGAATGGAATATGCCAATAAAATGGGTTTTTCAGCAAGACAACAATCCGAAACACACTGCAAAAGTAGTCTAGCAGTGGTTTTGAGACAACCACCAATCAGTGATGGATTGGCCGCCTCAATCTCCGGATCTCAACCCTATCGAGAACCTGTGGGAGATCGTCAACCGTAGAGTTAATCGTGAAGATGTTCGTAATAAGGATCAACTGTTTGAACAAATTTTAAAGGCCTGGGCAGCAATTCCACAAAGTTTCATTGATCACCTGATCGAATCTATGTCTCAAAGATGCAAGGCTATGAACGACAACAAAGGATTCGCCACGAAATATTGATAGCGAAATACAGCTTGGTCAACATTTTGTCGAGTTGCACTTGTTTTGTCCAGAAGTAAATCAACTTTTTTTAATACTTTTGATTAATTTAATAATTTTCGTGTACAAATAATGAATTTTGTGATTAATAAAACTTAAAGATCTTTGTCTCTAAACAGCTACATAGTTATTTCTCTAAATTGAAAAAATGCAGCACTTTCATATAAAGAAGCAAAATTAGCATTATTTGGTTGCAATCGTTTTGCCGGATACTATGTATAACTATATATAAAGATATATGATTATTTATACAGATATATATTTGTATATATCTAGATATAAATAATTTATATATATATATATATATATATATATATATATAAATATATATATATATACATATCTATGTACATATATGTATATATATATATACATATATATATATATATATATATATATATATATATATATATATATATATATATATATATATATATATATGTATATATATATATATATATGTATATATATATATATATATATATATATATATATATATACTATTAAATATATAAATACGTTTGTTTACAACAAATATTAAACAAAGTACTTATTAATTTTTGTAAAAAAGAAAATTAAAAACTTTATACATTTGCTCATATAAGTAAGTGCTACTATCAAGATAAACATCACTATTCTTTACATTAGCCACAACTTTAAAAGTTTTGAGATAAACAATGAGCCTAAATGGATTGTAAGCAACACGTGTATATGCCATTGCAAACTGAGTCGTTGTGTTTACATAACCAACCTAATTATAAAAGTTGCTGTTGTTAATGTATATTAATTTAAATATATATATATATATATATATATATATATATATATATATATATATATATTTATTTATATATCTATATATATATATATATATATATTTATATATATATATAACGTGCCCCAAATGTAGAATCAAGGTGGAGGAAGGGGCATTTTTTCAATAAATTCATATTGTTTTATTTAAACTTTATAATAAAAAATGACCAAAATATTTATTGGCTATTGTTAACTGTCTTTTATTTCCAAAAAAGACCTTTACCGAAAGCTTTTTACTGTACGGAACTTTATAAAAATACATATATACATATATATATATATATATATATATATATATATATATATATATATATATATATATATATATATATATATATATATATATATATATATAAAGTATTTATAAAGAACTCTTCCTGATGATCCAGCAATGGTGAAACGTCAAGTTGAAGAAAAAAGTTAGATAAGTATTTTTTACTAATATATATATATATATATATATATATATATATATATATATATATATATATATATATATATATATATGTATATAAATATATATATATATATATATATATATATATATATATATATATATACATATATATATATATATATATATATATATATAGTTATATATATATATATTTATATATATATATACATATAAATATATATATATTTAGTAAAACAAAGTAGTAAAATACTATAAATTATTCATTATTTTTTAAGTAATACCTCTTTAATTCACGCGTTTTACTCATGTGAGTAATTGCTCAACACTTTAAGCAAATGCTCATGAGCATGCTTTCGCGCAAAAAAGGATTTTTTTCGCGAAAAATGGAGCAATAACTTTTAAATCGCATAGTAAAAGCATTTGCTCTTTTGCATTTTCTCGGCCGATAGTTTTTTTTATTATATGCCATAGAAATTAAATTTTTTCTTTAGCATTTTAGTAAAGGGATGTGTTTTTGTTTGTTTGTTTTTTTTGACGTAAAAAATTGGCTAATAAAGATATTTAAACTGGTCAATTGAAAAAGAAATTTCATAGTATGAACATGTAATGAATAAAAATTTTTGAATGGTTTAAATTAAATAAGTTTTATCTTTCTATCGAAAGAGCAAAATGGTCTCTTTTTTATCCATACTTCAAAAAATCTTTTCTACCTAGTGAATTACCTGCTCTATTTATTGATGACATGCAAATTAAAAGGGTAAGGGCTACTAATATTTTTGGGCTTTATATTGATGAAAATCTAACATGGAAAAGGCTCATTGAAATCTTATCCTTTAAACTATCCAAAAAGTATAGGAATACAATTTAAAATAAGGAGAATGCTAAATAAACATACTTAAATTCAGCTATACCACTCTTTTATTCATTTCTATCTAAACTATGCTAACGCGGTTTGGGGTAGTGTTAGCAAAACTAAATTAGAACCACTTTATCGCCAACAGAAACTTGTTGCACAACTAATTAATTTTAAATATCGTTTTTATTTTGCTAAGCCTCTTTTATATGAAATGAATATTCTTGAATACATATCAACCTAATATTTTTAATGTATTGTGTTTTATGTTTAAATTTAAAACTCGCACATCTCCAATTTTTTTACAGTTTATATTTTATAAAAGAAATTCAATTTGGGTAATGAAAACTTTATTCTTCAACCAGTTTTCAAAACTAACTTTTGTAAATTTTTTATTTTGTTAAGAGGAGTATTTTTATGGAACAAAGTAGTTTTAAAACTTTTTGATTTTTCTCAAGAATGGAACTTTTTTATATTTAAAAGAAAATTGAAAAAAGTTATTTTCTCAATCAAAAACAGTCTTATATATTTTTAAGTTTGTTTTGTTTTATTATTAATACTCTTAAAAAATCATTTATCGTAATTTATATATACGAATTCTTTTATCTTAATTTATATATACATTTACATTCTTAACATACTTTTTGTTTTTATAATATATACTTGGATGCATATATATTTTATTTTAGGTACTTTTTATATTTTATACTAACGAGTTCTTCTATCTTAATCATGTTATATATTGAACAACGTAATAGTAATGTTCATCCGAGCGTGTTTGACGCGGTACTCTTGGCAGCCATTGCAACTGAGGTAGTAGCGAGAAAGAGTTGCAGAACTTTTCTTATAAGAAAAGTGGACAAAAGAATATGCAAATATCTAAATTACGTACACTTCAAATTATGTAATGTTAAAACATACTAAAGCATATATCAAGTTTTACAGTTTTACTTTCACTTGAAAATTGGATTGTGGCAACATCTCATTAGATTTGATAAATTTGTAGCAGTTTATTTCCGTTTTATAAAGTCTTTTATTTCTTATATAGTTTTAAAATTTTCCACAGACAAAGCTTCTATTGCAAAAAGCCGCGGTTCGAATCCTACCCTTAGCGTCTTTCTCTTTTTTTTAATCTTTTTTAATTTTTCTAAAAATCAAAATAAAACACTTTTAAAGTTTTATAGAAATAAAATAAATAACATATGTAAAGATATTATACACTATAACAAACGAAAGGGAGAGAATTTTTAAAAAAGACTAAAATTTTTAAAAACAGCAACACACCGGTAGAAATTTTATGCGGATATGTCAATATAGTAATTTTATGAATGTGCTTAGGTGATAAGTCCTAATAAGCTGCGGATGGTCTAAAAAAGTTATGGTCTGTAACTTAATAAAGAAAAAAATTACTAAGTCCGTTCTGCTACTCCAGAAGGTGTTGCTGTGGAGGCAAATAAAAAATAGCCCGTTGCTAGCGAAAACTTTATTTTACCAATTAAAGTCATTTTTGCTATATTTGTATTTTTGCTATAAACATATATGCCTAGATTGAAAAAATTGAAAATGTTTTTCTCCCTGTTAACCGTTTTGTGGTCCTCTTTTGCTTTGTTAATTTGATAGTGCCTTGATAAATGGTTGATATTTTATTTTATTTGTCTTGATCGTTGAAAAACGCCGCAAGAAATGTCACGTATTTATGTTATAGATATGTTCAGTATTTATTACGTATTTATGTTATAGTTATGTTCAGACTGTTGTAATTGTAATAAAAACAATAACAAAAAAAAGAATATTGTTACTGTAACAAATTTTTTAAAGCATTACAATACTTGTGATTTTCAATTGTTTTAATACTGTAATACAATAACAATAAATATTTTATTGTAATTTATCTTCATAATACAATAACAATTTCTGAAGAAAAAAATATATTGTAATGACCTACTACAATAACAGTAGTTATTGTATTGTAATTTATCTTTATAATACAATAACATTTATTGTTATTGTAATAAAAAAAAATTACTGTAATGTCAAAATTTAATAAATGTTTTAACAGTCCAGTCTGCGAAATATGTGACCTTGAAATCGGGTACAACTAAAATGTAATTATTGATTCTAATTCTATTTTATTTACTGAACGTCACTTTTCTTCGTTGCAAACTCTATATAGCTTTATAAGAGTGAGTTTGATCTGACCTGTACTTCTTTTACTGGTGGGGATAGGCATAATCAATTACTACCATTTCTTCCTCTTAGTTATTTGCTTTTACATTAGGCACCTATCCAATTGTTTCGAAACTTACTCAAATAACACTTACTTTAATATAACTCTGTCTCTTGTTTCCCTAAGGCTCTAATGGCTGTATGTGTTTCATGAAGTAACTGAACTTTTGGATCTAGTGGCAAAGCTATAACAGAATTTTGTCAAGTTTCAATTTTGCCTCATTTTTCAAAAATGAACCCCTACAAAATTTACTGCCCAGCCGGCATTTCTACGTTGTTTCAACGTTGAAATTCGGTTGAAGCGTTGTTTCAACATTGTTCAACTATGTTTCAACGTTAAAACAACGTTACGATGTAAACGTTGTTTATTTAACGTTGCTTCAACGTTAAATCAACGTTCACAAAAAAACTTAAAAAAAAACCGTCCGTTGAATTGGCGCTTAAAGTAAAAATAATAGTTAGAGCGAAAAAGTAATAATGCAATATTTTAGTATAATGTGCAAAACAGAGGGTGTTTATGTTTGAAATTTTGACTTTTGAATTTTCAAAAACGTTTTATTTAGTATTCAAATTTCTACTTGTTCTTACGACAAAAGAAATTAATGACTTATATAAGAAACTTGCAAAAATGCCACTCTAATGTTGTAGCTCTGGCAGAATCATCTTCTAGTAGTGAAGAAGAGAAAGTCCAAAAAAATAATGACAACTCAAAATTTACACAAAAAATCAGTTAAGTAGAAGAAGACAAAAATTTGGAAAGCGATTATGAAAGTAAAGAATTTCTTTATGATTATTTGTCTCAAACTGACAATGACACTGTGTTTTTCTCCGAAGAAATTGATAAAAACGATGTTTGTTTTAATCATAAACTCGCAAATTGGCAGTAGAGCACTGCTGTTCACGTGAATAAGTAAACGAGCAGTTAGCTACACTGATAGCAGAAGCCTTATGCTATCTGCGGAAACAGCTTTTTGTATACCAGTTTGAAGATCAAAATAACAGTATTGACCACCACACTTGCTTTCTACAGTAACTGATTTTGGAGTCTCAAGCAAAGTTGTTTTATCTTTCCATGAGGATAAGAAAAAAGGTAACAAAGTACCAAAATTAGATAACGTTGATAAGTTATTGATGGCCGAAGGCAGTATGTTATTAATTATTTTTATGTAAATTTTTGTTTAATTTTATTAGGTTTGTATAAATATTCAACAAAAGTTGTATTGTGAAACTATTTTAAGTTATAGAGTTTCAAAAGAGAGTGTTCTATTTTCTTACTGATAAAAGAAATCCCAAAACACAGTGAGAAAGCCTGATTATAGTAATGAATTTATAAGCCAAATAAGTTTTATTTTGTCGGTAGCTATATTTGTTGAAGTGGACAAGATATTAGATGACAAAAATAACACAATCATCATTCCTGATGAAAATCATCAGTCCTGATGAAAACTTGCTCCTGAGTGAGTTTTAATAAGTATTTTATAAAATAGTTATGTCATTTAGTTTCAGAACTATTTTTAATTTTATGTCTACAGCTTTATGTCAAAACTTATAAAAACTTATAACTGTATATATTAGAACAATGGCTTCTTATTTGGTATTATAATTTCAATGGTTTAAGGGCAATTAATGTTAAGTGTCTACAGTTTCATTTTCATTAACATGATGATGATACATTATGAGCGAAATTAGGCAATTTTTACAACCAGATGCTATTCCTGGTGTTAACTTGTTATTCAGATCAGGACTGATTATATTTTTCTTGTTTTACTAACAGAAGTTTACCAGACTATATGGTGCTTTAAAAGGTATACCTTTGTAAGATATATAAAACTTTTTTATTTCTATTTACAGCTTCTTCTATTGAATACTATGAAGCGACTGAAACATTAATTGATGGCATTTTGTTTGACTTCTTAAAATACGCTCCATTTCGAAAATGTGGCAGAAAAGAAAGGAAATTAGATAGATTGTTGTAAATATTTACTGATATTTCAATAAAGAAATATTTTCTTGTTGTCTATTAGTAATATGTTTTTGTTTTAGAAAAGATAAATATTTTTACTTAAAATTTATTAAGAAAAAAAATTATGTGAAAAAATGCGAAAGACTTTTAAAAAAATTTTAACAAAATGTTTCTCAGCAATAATACAAAAAGTAGTTATTTTTATTACAAACAAATACCATTTTTAAAATCTCTAAGAAAATATGCTTCTTTTGAGACCCAGGTTGACATACTTTTGAATAACTTTTTTTTCGACAATATTAGGGACTTTACCTTAAATACTAAAGATTTGAACCCAAATATCTTTACAACTTGATGTGATGGTGAAAAACGGTTTGCATATTTGAAATCAGCATATTTAATTTGTTTTAAAAAACCGCCTAGTTAACAAGATGTGCACAATAAAATTTTATTTGTTTATCAGTGTAATTTATTATTTATTGAGATGTTTTTTTTTTAATTTTTGTTGCTTTTATATTATCAATCAAACTAAGTTATTGTTGTGTGATATTTTATAATAAACTTTATATTATATTTGTATTAATAATGAATATTATCTATTTTTGTTCAAAATTCTGTATTACTCTTATGTAGTTAATTATGTTTTAGCAACCTGGGATTCTTTCATTATTTTTCTTTGATGACTTGAATTATTTGAACATAATATATTTAGAACTATGCAGGTTAATAGAATAATAAATATATTCATAAAAAGTAATTTAAAATATAATAAATTTATAAAATAAAGAAAATCTTATCTTTGCTAATAATGTCTACTAATATTATTGTTTAGCAAGTATCATGGTTATAAAATGTCAAGATTTAGCTGGATTAACTAGGCCTTTACGTACACTTATATTATGGTTTCTTTGTTTTTTATTAGTTCATATAATATTTTCAAAATCAAATATGTAGAAAGGAGCTGTTTGGAATGAAGATTTACAAGGAGAAGAAGGTGTAATTCTATCTAATTGGATTTGTAATAAAACTGTTTATTAGCCTCCAGGTATCAAAGCATTGACTGCACTAAAATGCTGAGAAGAATCTGTGTAAGTTTCCACAAAGTATAACTAAATTCTCTTCAGGTATTACATCTATATATTACAATTATTATTTTTTAACTAATTTTGTTAAAAAGACTTATTTTGTTGATACAAAGTATATAACTATTCATATAACTGTTCATATAACTATTTCAATTCCACAGAAAGCAAACAGGATTGTGAAAAATTTGAATTTACAACTACAAAAGAAAAATGTTATAATGAGAATGTCTATTTACGATAAAGAAAACATAAACAAATAAAATTTCCCAAGTAGGTATTAGTTTTATGTGCTTGGATTTCATAAGTTTCAATTTTTATACCTAAGAATAAAAATGTTTTTGTAATTTATACCATAAATTAGTAATTATATTTTACAGGTTCAGTTATCAAAGATCGTTCATTGATCAAGTCTATAGGTAAATATATATATACATATATAAATATAAATATAAGAAGTTAGATAAGTGTTTTTTACTAATTTATTATTGCTCTGTTTTCTAAGAACATTGAGCACTCTATTTGTAAAATACACTAACACAATTTACATATATATATATTATATATATATATATATATATATATATATATATATATATATATATATATATATATATATATACATATATATATATATATATATATATATATATATATATATATATATATATATATATATATATATATATAGAACCCTTAGATGTTGTCCAAAAGTTTTTTCCATATTTTGTTGACAAAAAGTAAAAATTAAAATGCAAGACCGGAATTTTTTTTTTTAATAATGATAGACTGCCTGCCCCAACCAAACCCTCAGTCGATGTAGCAGCACTCCCTTGTGGGTCAGGCTATTTGTCAGTCGATGTAGCAGCACTCCCTTGCGAGTCAGGCTATTTGTCAGTCGATGTAGCAGCACTCCCTTGCGAGTCAGGCTATTTGTCAGTCGATGTAGCAGCACTCCCTTGCGAGTCAGGCTATAAGATAGTTGATGTAGCATCACTCCGCGCATGATTTACAGTAAAAAAAATAAAAATAAAAACATTTTATTTAAAAAAATAAAAATAAAAACATTGTTTATATTGTTAAAAACATTCAAAACCTTTTAAAAACATTCAGAATGTTTTTAAAAACATTCCGGTCAATTAAATTTGCGTTTTTGTGGTTTTTTTAAAAAACGATTAATTTGTAATTAAATTAATGGTTTTTACTTTCGTCCAACACGGAAATGTTGGACGAAAGTTAAAAGTAATTAAAAGTGACGTATATGTTGGCGTAAGAATCACTTTTTTCCTTCCGCTCTTCCCAAAGCCAACAAACTATAGATCTATATATATATATATATATATATATATATATATATATATATATATATATATATATATATATATATATATATATATATATATATATAGACAACCCGTAGATGTTGTCCGAAAGTTTTTTCCATATTTTGTTGACAAAAAATAACAATAATAATTATAATAATATATATATATATATATATATATATATATATATATATATATATATATATGTATATATATATATATATAGACAACCCGTAGATATTGTCCGAAAGTTTTTTCCATATTTTGTTGACAAAAAGTAAAAAGTAAAATGCAAGACCGGAATTATTTTTTTTTATTAATTGATAGACTGTCTGCCCCAACCAAACCCTCAGTCGATGTAGCAACACTCCCTTGCGGGTCAGGCTAAAAGATAGTAGATGTAGCAGCACTCCCTAGCGGGTCAGGCTCTTTGTCAGTCGCTGTAGCAGCACTCCCTTGCGAGTCAAGCTATTTGTCAGTCGATGTAGCAGCACTCCATTGCGAGTCAGGCTATAAGATAGTCGATGTAGCAACACTCCGCGCATGATTTACAGTTAAAAAAAAAAAACGTCTTATTAAAAAAATTTAAAATAAAAACATTTTATTAAAAAAAATAAAAATAAAAACATTGTTTATATTGTTTAAAACATTCAGAATGTTTTTAAAACATTCTGGTCAATTAAATTTGCGCTTTTGTGGTTTTTTTTAAAAACGATTTATTTGTAATTAAATTAATGACGTGTGTTGGTGTAAGAATCACTTTTTTCCTTCTGCTCTTCCCAAAGACAATAAACTATAGATCTATTTATATATATATATATATATATATATATATATATATATATATATATATATATATATATATATATATATATATATATATATATATATATATATAAACAACTTTTAAATGTATTCTACAAAATAGAGTGCTCAATGTTCTTTAAAGAACAGAGCAATTATGTATTAGTAGAAAATCACTTTACAAATTTTTTTTTTTTATTTTACACTGTGTTTCATCAATAGAGACTCATCAAATATGCTTTTACACTGTGTTTTAATAATAAAGACTCATCATTACTGATATGTCTTTATTGATGAAACTCAGTGTAAATAAAAAAAAAGTTTTGTTATATGATTTTCTACTAAAGATATATATGTATATATATATATATATATATATCTTTCTACTGCATATATATATGTATGTATATATATATATATATATATATATATATATATATATATATATATATATATATATATATATATATATATATATATATATATATATGTATATATATATATATATATATATATATATATATATATATATATATATATATATATATATAAATATATATATATATATATATATATGTATATATATATATATGTATATATATATATATATGTGCAAATATATATATATATATATATATATATGTGTAGATGTATATAAATATATACATGTATATATATATATATATATATATATATATATATATATATATGTGTGTGTATATGTATATATGTGTATATATATATTCCCCTGAAAGCTCAAGGGATTATTAAAAATTGCTTCAGCAAATGCATGCTATTTTAGATGAAAAATTACTTTATTGACCTCTGTCCAAGCCCCATAAGTGTAAAAACGTGGACGTTAAATCTAAATTAAAACAAAAAAAATCCTTTATATTAGGTGCAAAATTTCCTCTAAAATCCTATATGTCTTATAAAAATTTTATGTGGCCACCCCGATAATTACTTTTGAATGTTAGAAAAATTTAATATTTTGATTATTAATTTATTTAGAAAAAAGTTTCTTTCATTTAAATTAAATATTTGAAAACATTTTTAATAATCATCTAACAGCGGGGCTGTCCCGAACGGGGGGTGTAAGGGGTGTCCCACCACTCCCAAAGCTGTCATATAAGCATTTAAGTTGACACATTTAGCAAGTTTTGTACTATGGTTGGCTAATTGCAAATATTGATGTTTTTTTTTTTGTGTGTGTTTCTCTCTAGTTGGCAAAAAATATATCCAATCACCCTCCTTCCCTCCCCATGAGAGAGCACTTCGGGACGGCTCTGTCTAACAGTTAAATTACCTTTTTAAAATTCAGAGTTTTTTTGAAAAAATTTTATGACCTCCACGGATATGAAGGGCAAAGGTGGAAAAATACACTTAGAAACACTAATTTATATGACTTTGTAAATGGAATATCTATTTAAGTTGTAACACCTTTCCATTCATTATATTTTTTTCAAGTTTGTCTTTTTTGATTTTTTTAAAATTCTGTGATTACAAAACGTTTTTTAACAGCCGGTTTAACGTTGATAAATCAATGTTACAAAAACTGTCATTCTTAACGTTGTTTCAACGTAAGTTTAACGTTATTTTAACGTTTTTTTGCGTCGAATCGACGTTGATACAACGTTTGAACCTAACGTCGATTTAACGTTGATAAATCAACGTTGAAAAAAACTTTTATTCTAAATGTTAAATCGACATAAATTCAACGTTAGGTTTCAACGTAAGTTCAACGTTATTTTAACGTTGTTTGCCGGCAGGGTGGTACGGTCTGATAGGTAATTAACAAAATGAAAATGTAGAAAATTATTTTGCAAAACAAAACTAGGTCACATTTTAGACAGTCTAATCGATATTTACCCCGGTCAATGGTTCTCTGATTCCATAACGCTGTAATTTATTACATATTAGCCGTTAATTATATTCAAAAAAAAACTTATTTTCACGCCCTTTATTTAGTTAATTAATTATTTTAGACGTCATCTTCCGGTGAAACATTTCAATTCAGTTTAAACAAAATTATAAAAAAATCAAAAATTTCACCTTACAAAGTAAATAATTATGCTATTACAAGCATATGATAACTATATATTTGTATGATTTTGAATGAATATTATTAATGTTAACTCTAAATAAATTATTATTTAAACAGTTATATTATTAAACTCAAAATGGTTAAAATTTATATATGTAAATGGTTGTTAGAAATGGGTGCCACGAGCGCCCCTGAACTTTATATTTATTAAGTTGATATAATATATATATATACTTCTTTGGCTTTCCGGGCTTAACTTCACTTAAAATAAATAAAATTTATAATCTATAAATGACTGCTAAAAACGAGCATCGCGTGCACCTCTGAATTTTCCAGTGCCTAAATAATTATTAATGCGCGGAAAAAGAATCTAGTTACTTTAAAATACAATAGCTATTGGACTTTGAAATAGTAAGGCAATACACCACAATACTTATTGTAATTGTTTTTATCCCAGCAAAACAATGTGAAAGTTACTGTAATTGTTTTATATCACAGTAACGCAAAATAATAGTTTTTGATTTTCAATGTATTGTTAGAAAAAAAAATACAATATTTATTGTAACTGTTTTTAATCACAGCAATACAATAACAATAAATAATGTTTTGATGTCCCTAGTATTGGGATGCATTATTATTGTATTGTAAGGTGTTATTGTATTTAATTTTTACAATTACAATTACAATTACAATAGTCTGAACCCTAAGAGATATTTATGTTAAATATTTATGCAATCAATAAGGTTAATCTGCGTATCTAAGACATTAAAAAACGGTTCTTTATAAAGTAAGGTGTTTTTATTCAATCGAGACTTTTACTTTTAAAATAAATAAATGTTGTAAGAGTTCTAATGATCTCTGAGCATGCGAGTAATACGTGCTTATTTATATTTTTTATTGCTCTAAGAGCAATGTTTAAAGGAATTATTTTTTATCATTTATTAAAAAAACAATAAAGTAAAGAAACAGAGGATCGATAAATAATTAAATTAATATAAAAAACCCAGATGTGAAATAAAATCCTCTTATCCTGTATTATATGAGTTATGTCATTTATATATATATATATATATATATGTATAAATATTTCCTTTTTACATTAATATTTTTTTATGTAAATTTGAACGTGACTGTTTTATGTATTATTTTGTACGTACTACAAATATTTTATAAATATTAAGTATCTATCAGTTTTAATAACTTGATTTACCTACATATTAATACGCCTATTTAATGTTATTCACTGTTTAACTTTACTATAAAATTATAAATAAATGTTTTTTGTTGATGGTTGTTTGTTTTTTTCAAATTTTTATAGCCTGTTTCCTTTTCTTTAGATAAAATAAGACTGTTATTTGTGAACATGTAAGTGTATTTACATAAATTTGCTTATATTTCAGTATATTTTATATTTCTCTGTATCTGTTTATTTTCTTTTAGATCAAAAAAATAAGTTATAGAAAATAGTAAAATAGAAAATAGAGAAATGTAGTAAAAAGAAAAGAAATTATATTCGAAGTTGTCAAAAATATGTTGAGTTATGCTTCTTTTTAAGGTATCTGAATATATATTTAAATTTTTTAATTTGTTCTTAAATGGCTTCATCTTTTTCAATACTTTAGATAAAAATACACTAACTGACATAGTGAAAAAATATGGATATTATTAAATCCTAAATTACATTTTCAGAGGTTTTTATTTTAAATAATAATTGTAACAAAATGTTTTAACTTTTATTTACTAATTTTTGACCTCAATGGTAAACCAGTGGTTAAGCTTATGAGTTGAATTGTAGAGGTTGATATATATTATATTTATTCTAAAGCAATTGCATTTGATTTTTCTTTTCAAATACATTGCTTAACATAAGGCACTTTGATATTGTTTTTTTCTTTTTTTCTTTTAATTAGTTAAATAAAAATGTTTTATAAATGAGAAACCAAGTAAGATTCAACATTGTGTTTTCGTTTTTATTACCAAATAATATCTTTGTTATTAGGATTGCAGGTTTTTGTTGATTTTTACTTGAACATTATTATTTATCTTTTTGTAGATATGTTTACCACTTTGTAAATATGTTTACCCCTCCAGACTATTAATATTTTGATATTTTTATTTAACTTCTTTTCTCTTTTTTTTTTGGATGGTCGATATTAGGCTTAAATAAGTTATTAGAAGAAATACTATCAACTTAAAAATAATTGATAATTTATTGAAAGGATTAGAACTAGGCAAGCTGAAGTTAATTATCATCAAAATATAAAAAATGCTGCTTGGTAAGAAGAAATTAATTTATACCTAAAGTAGTACATCATGGTTAGAGGAGTTAAAAGTAATTATCACATAAATACATGAGATAAATAAAAGCCTAGATGAGGTTAATCATCCTCAAAGTGTACAAAATGCTGCTAGACAATTAGAATATATTGTATAGCAAGAAGTGATACTATTCTAGATTATAATTATTTAGGAGAAATGAGCTGGATCTGTCGGCATTGCTGTGTTTAAAAATTTCTTGATAAAACACATTTTTTATGTTGCCATAATAGAAAGGTAGTTTTGCTTCTATTTTCACTATTTCTGCAAGATTTACAGGAAGTTTTATATATATATATATATATATATATATATATATATATATATATATATATATATATATATATATATATATATATATATATATATATATATATATAATATATATATATATATGTATATATATATATATATACATACATATATATATATGTATATATATATATATATATATATAAATATATATATATAGATAGATATATACATATATATATATATATATATATATATATATATATATATATATATATATATATATATATATATATATATATATATATATATATATATATATATATATATATGTATATATATATATATATATATATATATATATATATATATATATATCATAATTCTAATATCAATTTTTAAAAATACATTAGAATTTGATATGCCTGCATTTATTTTGCTTTATTTACTGATAATGTGGTTTAACCAATAAATCATAGGCCACCATGTTTTAAAATATGTGGTCAAGTTTTTCATTGTGTAGATAATCTTAGGCCAGATCAAGATATTCCCCTAACATTATCAACTGTATATCTCTGACCCACTTGCAGCAGTAAATTTAAGAAAGCGATAACATCGCAATCAACTTTGCTTACATAATTTAATAGTTCATTTGCAAACTATAAATACTTAAGTTTCTGTTGTATTCGTTGAAGATGGTGCTGCACCTGCTTCCAGGCAAGTTATTTACCTAAAAGGTCATTTAAAAGTTTTATTGAGAATGTCAGCTAACTTAGATCCTACGGTTTATTCACCTTTTTTTTTCCAAGAGATGGCATAATTGGTGCACAATCCTAAACATGCAACATTGGTTAGAAAATCTCATTTTTACAATAAATTTTACGTTGAAATATAGTCTTTGATTAGAAAAGATTGCAATTTGTATGATTCTTTTATGTTTATTTATTATTCAGTTGTAACCATAGTTATATTATTGGTAATATGTTTAATGATAATAGTGAAATTGAAATGGACAATATTAGGCTTGAAGTTATTATTGTAAATGGTAAAAGGCGACGTATAGTTGTTGTCAAATGAAATAGATAGATCCAGGTAGGATAAAATTATTTGTTGTTGAAATGCAGGTCAACGAGCAGATAACTTACTTGCAAGAATTCAGTGTCAAGCAGTGTTAATGTCTGTTAATTCGATTATAGTTTAGACACTTGAGAACAAAGCAAAGTATGAATTTTTCTATTTATAGAAATATTATTTATATATTTGTAGTAATATATTGAGTGATTTATAGTATATATATTTATAGTAATATTTAGATTAATAACAGTTTATAACAACAATTTATAAACAAATAGTTAATAACATAAATGATTTAAAAAATTTATTTAATTTCAAACGTATTAGTTCTTTTTTTTTAGTTGCCTTTGTTATCACTTGATTTGTTTGCTTACTGTTGAAACATGGTTTTAATTTTGTAAATTTAATATGATGTTAAGTTTACTCTATTAATCATTATTAAACAGTCAGAAAAAAGCTGGTGCTTAATTAAGAAATGCTGAGAATTTGTTTTTTAATCAAGGTAAACTAAATTTGTTTACTGGTAACATTAAAACCAGTTACTATTATCTATTATGTGTTTTTTTACTTTTTTTAACATTCTGCTTTGAAAACACTTTCTTTCTTTCCCTCTTTCTCTTAGATGAGAGGGAGAATTAATAAAACTTATTACATATTTCTTTATACCACAATTGATAATGACCATTTATAAAAAATATCTTACAAGCTGCTTTCTATTTTCTGATATAATTGCTCAAATTCATAGCTGTAATTGTCCTTCGATTGTTCAAATATTGTAACTAATAAAATCTTTTTAGTTCAAGTATTTTAGTTAATAAAATATCTTATTAATTTGTGGTGTTATTACATTGTATTGTCTATCCTTTTTATAATATTTTCTTTTTTAATTATTCTGGAGACTCATAGTAGTGTGTGCTTACAAATATCTTATACTATGTGCTATTGTTACTGTGTTTTGTGTTGATAGAACTAGGTTGTTATGGCTATTTTTTGTTTTTTATACTCTCCGTAATATCCTAATTCTACTAACAATAAAATGCAAATAATACTTTTGTAATTAAAAATTGCAATTTTTTTTATTTCTTTTTATAGGTATTTGCTGTCTTTTGACTTTTCTACTTTACTTTTCTTTACTGGTACCTGCTGTGTTGTGACAGATTTTAAAACGAACTTAACTGATGTTAATGCAGTTTTTATGTCGTTAACTATAAGCAATGGCATTGCTGATAGGGAGTCAAACTTAAAATGTTATTTATAGATAAATTTGTATTTAATTTTTTAGATAATATATCAAGTTATTAATGTGTTTTTATTGTTATAAAGGATTTAATTACTAATAACCCGTATTACGGGTTGCTTACTGCTAGTACGTATAATAACAAAAAGTGTATATTGGTATATACTATTTATGTGTATTATTTGTTGGGATTGCAATCCCGCACACTTTTCAATCCCGCAGGATCCGGGCGGAAATTTTTAATTTCTGTGCGGATCCCGCGGGATTTGGTAGATTCCTTATGCACATTATAAAAGGCAAAATGATAATTGTATTTTTCTTTCAAGTATATCGGCAAATATTTACTCAACTTATTAAATTGATAAGATGAGGTAAATAAAGTTCATTTGTAAATCAATAAAGAACAGAAAGATAAAAAAATTTGTAAATCATTTAATGAACAAAAAGATAAGCCAAAATACGTAGAACATCTCTTAGCTTTACGTAGAGCGTCTATTGGCTTTATTTATTTTATAAAATATTATATATAAAAAAATGATTGTAAGAAATGCGCTCTTTTGAAACAGACCCTATTTAAAGTATCATCACTTAATCTACTCCTCAAAGGACTGCATATATAGCCAGCAGCTGAAAAAGCTCGCTCGGCCTCTACGCTTGTTGGTAGTATATTCAACAAGTAGCTATGCGCTATATCAAGAAACTTGCCTCTTACTCCGTAACTTTCATAGGCAGACATTTACTGCTTCAATAATTTATCAAATTCTAAAGAATCTAAACTTGGTATCTCCTTTACATTTTCTGTCCAACTTTTCTCTTCTTTCTGTATTTGATTTTCCAATTCTTTTTTTAGCAATAGAACTGTAGGAGTAAGTATTTGGGAATTGTTAATAGAAATCTACAGCTTCTTTTTCTTCGAGTTCATTTTCTTCGTCTTCATTTCTTTCAATTGTATAAACTCTTATCAATACTTTTTTTATTTCTTGACGCATAACGGTTCTTTTTGGCATTAAAAAAGTTTTTTCATTTTTTAAACTTTTTGTTCATATTTTTTAGGGTTTTGTAAGTAAATTAGTAGTCAATTTAAATTCATATTAAGACATTGTGTAAACCTCTCACGAAATGCCGCGGCTAAATCTATGCTCAAAAGTGATGATTGCTTTCGTAATTTATCTAACATAAATTGAAAAGTTGTATCCACAGTGACAAGATTTAATTTTTTTGCATTATAGTTCGAGACCAAGTTTTAGTGGTGTTACGCAAATAATTAAGTCATTGATTTGGGACCATTTTTCTTGGGTGAAACGAATTTCTGACCCAAAATCAATTAAGGCTTTTTCAATACGCACTTTTAGTCTATGAAATCTTTCTAATATATCAAACATAGTGTTCCACGTTTAACATTTTACGTTTTCAACCTACTCATTAACAAAAATTTCAACATACTCATTAGCGAAAATTTCAACATAATCATTAACTAAACAAAAAAAAATTTGAATGAGTTCGACTATGGTTTTTTGCTAAATAATCGTTTGTTTTTGAATGATTTTGTTATATTTATAGCTAAAAAAAATATTTTAATAGCTGAATATATATATATACATTATATATATATATATATATATATATATATATATATATATATATATATATATATATATATATATATATACATATATATGCATATATATATATATATATATATATGCATATATATATATATATATATATATATATATATATATATATATATATATATATATACATATATATATATATATATATATATATATATATATATATATATATATATATATATATATATATATATATATATATATTAGAAGTAAAAATAATAATATTGAAAAACTTAGACAGTTTCTCATAAATTGCTTTTACTTATTTAATAAATAAATAATCGGCTCTTAGACAGATAATAAAACATTTCAAGTAATCCTGACTCAGTATGGTCGTATCTGCATATAGTTTCTCAGTATACACTTTATTGTGCATTAAATGACTACTGAATTTTTAAATGGATTTGTTTCGCAAATACATTAATCACTTTTAACTTGATATCTTTTTGCCTTTTTTGTTCAAAAGAATTGACTTTTTTTGTTTAAAAGTAATAATTTCAAAACCACGCAAGTCCCGCAGTAGTTTTTGCGGGATCTCGCATGCGCTAAATTAATGCGGGATCCCGTGGGATTACGGGATTGCAATCCCTAATTATTTGTATGCATGTGTATTTGCATTTACACACACACACACACACACACACACACACACACACACACACACACACACACACACACACACACACACACACAGACACACACGCACGCGCGCGCGCACACACACGCGCATATACTTATATTTTAGTTTGTTTATGCGTGTTCTAGATCTTATGATCTTCTGCAAGTATCGGCATTCTCATTGTGAAGTTATCAAAGTTTCTATCTCTTACTATATGGATTTCATGTTCTTTTATTGTAAAACTTATTTTAAATAAATAAAAAGAACAAAATAAATAAATAAATAAACTCGTCTTGATATTAGTTTCCTAAATGTAAAAAAGGCCGGGTAAATAAAAATGACTAATTGCTTTTACTCCGAGTTTTTAGAGTAATTGCTCAAATTATGTGAATAAAAATTTTGAGTGAATGCTTTTTTTTTTGGGCGAAGGTTTTTACTTTCAACACTTGCTCATACGTGAGAAAAAGGCGTGAATAAAAAAGCTTTAACTCAAAAAGCGGCGAGCAACTGCATCTAATTTTACAAGCACCAATAATTTCTTTTTGTTTTACTTTTTAATAATTGGACATTCATTTTATTATGTTGCTACTTTATTTTACTAATTTTTTGACAATATATATATATATATATATATATATATATATATATATATATATATATATATATATATATATATATATATATATATGTATATATATATATATATATATATATGTATATATATATATATATATACATATATATATATATATATATATATATATATGTATATATATATATATATATATATATATATATATATATATATATATATATATAAACAACCCATTGATGTTGTCAGAAAGAGTTTTTTATATTTTGTAGACAAAAAATAAAAATTAAAATGCAAGACCGGAATTTTTTTTTTTTAATAATGATAGACTGCCTGCCCTAACCAAACCCTCAGTCGATGTAGCAGCACTCCCTTGCGGGTCAGGCTATTTGTCAGTCGATGTAGCAGCACTCCCTTGCGAGTCAGGCTATTTGTCAGTCGATGTAGCAGCACTCCCTTGCGAGTCAGGCTATTTGTCAGTCGATGTAGCAGCACTCCCTTGCGAGTCAGGCTATAAGATAGTCGATGTAGCAACACTCCGCGCATGATTTTCAGTAAAAAAAATAAAAATAAAAACATTTTATTAAAAAAAATAAAAATAAAAACATTTTATTAAAAAAAATAAAATAAAAACATTGTTTATATTGTTAAAAACATTCACAATGTTTTTAAAACATTCTGGTCAATTAAATTTGCGTTTTTGTGGTTTTTTTAAAAAACGATTAATTTGTAATTAAATTAATGGTTTTTACTTTCGTCCAACACGGAAATGTTGGACGAAAGTTAAAAGTAATTAAAAGTGACGTATATGTTGGCGTAAGAATCACTTTTTTCCTTCCGCTCTTCCCAAAGCCAACAAACTATAGATCTATATGTAAATATATATATATATATATATATTTATATATATATATATATATATATATATATATATATATATATATATATATATATATACATATATATTTACTCACCCGACATAATGTTTCCCCACTCTAGACTTATTTAATTTCCATATTTAAACTATTATACTAATGAATTTGAAAACAAAGCATTTTGGTACAACTGCTAGCCGTTCTGAATTGCACGTTTGCTTAAAAGTCTAACTTACGTAAAAATTAGCAGTTAATAACATTACATTGCCATAAAAGGTTGCATATTTTATTGAAATTCTCCAGGAAAGTTCCCATAAAATTTTAATTGCTTTTAAATAAATTCTTTTAAAACTTTATATTGTAATTTGTATTCGTAAACTTGTATTAATTTAACAATACTATATTAATTATCTTTACATATAATAAGGTTAACGAGTGGTTTTCCAATTAGTGGCTGCATTTGTAATTGAGTTTATTAGTATTTCTTTTATGTTTTTATTACACTTGCATTCTGCCGACAGATCTAAGAACTGCAGCAAGAACTTAAAAATTGACTCAATGATGGCAAAATAACCGAACGTGATACTACGCGACACCTAAATATTTTTCTTTCAGCCCATTTTTTTTATCTGCAATACATTATTTGTAAAAAATAGTGTACTAAATGTTCTTTAATGAATTTTGAAAAACCGAATGTGAAATCTTCAAAAATTGTGAAAAATATGCGCCAAAATACCCAATTTAGATAGCTATGCTATCCTAAAATAATGTCTGATTGTCCAAAAATTTTACAATTACTACTTTTAAATGATTATGCACCTTACAAAGAAAGTTTAACTCAACAATAAAAAAATATGGAAACGGGACACCCTATATTTTGGAGCTTGCTAATTTTTATATACTAGCTGACCGAAACCGTAAAAATATGGGTCTTTGTAAGTCTATTCCACACCAAGCTTTTCCATACTTTTTATTCGTTTATATTTTAGCAGTTCGGACCCACAAAATGCAGATCTTTACCGAACCGACCATTTCAATACTTTTCTATTCCACACCAATTATTCCTATACTTATTCCTTATTTACTTCATTATTTTTTAGTAAAATAATTTATTCTTAAACACTGCTTTAAGAGCGAAAATATTAAAAGCCTACCATTTTCGCAAATGTAGAGCTTATAAAAGATTTATAAAATGATTTGTTTTCCTCCTAAACGCATCTCTTTGGCGGCTCAGTGGTTTAGTGCGTTGTCATTAGTGTTATTTCGGGGGTTCAAGTCCTCCCAGAAGCGTTTTGAAAGTTTTTCAACCTTGCTGTATATATTTATAGTAAAAAACTATATATTACTAAAAACACTTCTGATTGTAAAAACAAAAATTTAAAGTTTTCTCAAATAATTTATGTATTATGTAGTATATAAGAAAAATATGTCTGTAGTATATTTATATATGTTATGTATATATTTTCTACAAAACATTAGAAGCGTTTTAACATTACTTAATATGAAGTTTACATTAGTTAGATATTTGCATACACTTTCGTTCACGTTTTCTTATTACAAAAAGTGCTGAGACTCTTTCTCGCCATTACCTCGGTTGCAATGCCTGCCAAGAGTTCTTTGCCAAACAAGCTCGAATGAGCAATTCTATTAAGTTGCCTAATATATAATATGATGTTAAAATACTATTGAAAATTAAGCAAACTTGAAAGTCTGAGTATCTAACTGCTTAAAGTTATTGAGATATTTAGATTTCAATTTTGCTTATTTATGCCAACTCAATTTGAACAAATTTTTTATTTTTTTTTTATGTTTTATAAGAATATAAATAATTTCTATTGTTCCAAACCGTAAAGGAATCCTGGTTACTAATAAATAAATTTACTAATATTAATATACATTTACAAGACTACTTTTTTTTTAAACGGCATTTCTGATCATATTAACCAACCCATTTTATCTTATCCGTAAAACATTATTATAGTGATTAGTAACTTTTACTCTCTTCACAATCAATGAAGTGAATCTAGAACCGTTGAAACTGCTGAAACTAAAGCTCATTCCTTTGCCTTTCTCATTCTATTATTCATTTAACTTGTCTTATTTTATGTCTTCATGATTTAAAGTTAATACATAGGTGTGAACTTTTATAATTATTTCTATATTATTTTTTTAGCAATTAGTTATTTTATAACTCTTTCTAGAAAAAAATTGAATGCAGCTTTGAGAAGAGGGAAATATATGTCTATAAGTTTGATAAGTTTTTTTTTTATGTTTATTGAAGTACTTTTATTGTGTGGTTTTGTCTGGTTTGTTGATGCAGAGAAAAAAGGAGGGGGGAGGTTTATTTTTCCTAGAGTTAAGTTAAATTTTTTTAGCCACTTTTTTGAGGGGATTTTACTAAATGATATTTAAATAATTGAAGAATTACAAACTTAAATGAATTAAATAATAATTTGGTTTAATATATAAGAAAATCATACCTTAAATGTTGTAGTATAGTTAAAAAGATAATTAAGAAGAGATACTCTTGCTTCATAATAAAACCCAACAAATGCATTATCATATGTTATTAAGTTAGTATCGTATTGCATCATTAAAACTGAAGTAGAAAGACTTGAGTTCGAACCCATGTTTATAGTATTCACAACAAAAGTATCTGATGCATCAACAACAAAGTACATAGTTAGTACTGTAATGGTGCCATAACTGCCACATTCATAATCAGATTGATTTAATTTAAATGGATCTCCTTTAAAATATGTACAACTACTAAATTAAAATGTTATAATTACTAGTACAATACTATATTTATTATTATCTACATATTAATACTGGAATTAGAATTAAAGCAACCCTAATTCTTTTATTTATTTCTTTATTTATATTTTTTATTATTTTGTTTCTAAAGTTTTGTTGGTTTAATTCAAAATTCTGTCTTGTATTAACAAGAAAAATTTGAAATTAAAAATTCCTAAGTATACATGCAATACATACTTTTTGTGAATATATTATTGTATTATATTTATCAAAATGATAAAATTATACTAAGTTTATTAAAATGAAATACAAAATATTTATTTATTTGCAATAGTTTCCAAATAATTTGATAACTTTTATTAATATTTTTGCTGGTTTATATTTGTAATTTTAAACAGAGCCGGATTTACATCCTAACGGGCATTAAGTCATTACAATTTTCCAAACCCTAAAACATAGTCAGTCAAAACAATTTGAGTTCCTTTTTTTGTTCTTTGCCATTATCAAATTTAAATAATTTTACGGAGTTTTCGGGCTCAATAAGAACTAAACTTTATCAATATTTGTCTTTATGATAATTTTTATTGTTTGCCCGTAGTTTTAGTTAATTCAAGTCACACCCTAGAAGTAACATTTCTTACAAAAAAAATTGTACACCAGAAACGGATTACATTTTTGAAACCATTTTACCTCTTTCGGTTGACCTAGATTTTAAAAATATTCTGTCAATATTTAAAAAATAAAATGGGGTTTAAAAAGCTGGTCCAGAATTTTTAGCGCTTAAGATAGAACTTTCAGAAATAGTGCTTTTATAAAATTTGTAATAATCATGTAAACGCAAAATAAAAATGCTTGAGAAAAACTTGCAAGCAAACTTGAGACTGGAAACCATATTAAATCTAAAACTTGGGTCCCCGTATCCCATGTATGACTTCAATAAAATAAAAAAAATTTCACAATATCTTAAACTACGTTAAAATTAATCAACAGATTTAAAATTTCATACAAAAATTTCTTCTTGTTAAAAAGTTATTTCTATTTATAGTCTATTATTGCCCAATTAAGTCCAAATAATAATTTTAAAAGGTCACAACATTTGAACGGCATATTTTTTTTGAAATGATATTTAAAATTTGTCGATAAATTTTGATAGTAGTTAATATGAAAAGAAAAATAGTGTAAGGCTTATACTATTTTTAAAAAACTATCTTGCAAAAATCTCACGATCAATTTATACTTAACAAATCATCTCAAATATGCTCATAAAAAAAGCAACAGCTTATACTATAACATTCGCAGGGAAGCATTGCAGTAATTCGCCAGTTGCAGTTCATATATTGCGGAAGGAGAGCACCAGAAGAAATATTGACTGACAATGACACTGCATTTAGAAGTGAAGTAACTAGAAAACTTCTTGAATGATGGGGGGTGTATTTGAAGCTTAGAACTGCATACTGTCCTTCGGGTAATGGCATCATTGAAAGAAACAACCTAACTGTCAAAAGAGTGGCAAAGCAATCAAGTATTTCCATATCGGAGGCTGTTTATTGGTACAACGTCTCAATTGACAAAGATGGAGAAAGTTCGTTCATTAAACTGCACGCCTATGCCGAAAGGATCAAATGATTGGACAAAAAGAATGAACCGTTGGTGAATGGGTCTGAGAAATCACGAGTTGGCAAGAGTGTGTGGCTGAAACCACCCGAGGCACAATGTGTGACAAAATGGCGTCCAGGTATCATTACTCGGGATGTGTCGGAACAAGTGGTTGATGTAGACGGGGTGCCGTGCCAAGTTAAGCACATCAGACCGAGAAGCGGAACGCAGCAAACTCGAATAAACAATGTGACAGATATATAAATAGAGGTTAGCAACAATAGTATAAGTTGCAGCGAAAACATGGAGACCTCGCCGACAAGTGAGGATACGAATTATCTGGAGACCGGCGACGAGTTCCGGAAACCGAAATTCTCCTGCGGAGAAGTAATCGAGAACGACTGATACCCGTTCGATTCTCTGAAGATTGTTGCTCTTCCGAATGTGATCCCTGAGGAGAAGAAATTGAATTGCATAGGAGAAATTATGTACAGCGGTCTGAACTGACGTAGTTTACTTGAAAAAATATAAATATAGTTTAAGCGCTTGTTTTTTTATGAGCATATTCAAGGTGATTGGTAAAGTATAAGTTGAACGTAAAATTTTTGTTAGACAATTTTTTAGTTTGTCTTGTTTTGCTGCGAGGTTGCGCTGCCTGCGAGGAAATAACATTAATGCTTGAAAGAAGTTAAAGTAAATTGTTTAGCAATGACTTTAAATCCGACTACGAAATAAAAATAAAAGATTGTCAAGAAGCCTACTGTAAACATGGATGAAGAGTATCACCTAAGGTACACGCGTTAGCAAAACTTACAGTAGAATTTTTAAAAATGATATCAAGTAAGTATTCAAACAAAATGTCAAGCCACTTGGAGCGAACAAGCATACCAATCTGTTAATCATAATTTTAGTCAGTTCTAGGAAAAAGGTTACAAGGTATCCAAGTGTCATAAAAATTTTTCGAAAAACTTTCATAAAGTTATAATTACATTCAACTTGCGTCATACTTTTTTTCTAAAAGTCTTGCTGATTAAATATATATATATATACAGTATTGGACAAAACATTTGCAACCAACATCGAACAATGCTAAAAAGTGTTCCAATTTTACATGTCTTAAAAAACGAAACGAACTATACTACCACAGCAAACAGTTGAGGAGTTTGGAGTCATAGCATGCCATGACATAAGCAATCAGCTGACAGGTGACAGAACACAGGCAGAATTTCGTTGACAAGTGCCATTTTGCAGCTGACAAAACAAGTGCAACTTTTTTGGTTTGTTTCATTTTCTTAAGTCTGGTCCGTGTAAACGTCACGGAAGTTTTTTAATAATTAAAGGAAGTATCCAGAAGTTTCCAGAAGCATGCAGAAGCTTCCAGAAGTTTCCATAAGAAGCATCTGGAAGCATCCAGTAGCATCCAGAAATATCCAGAAACATTCAGAAGCATCCAGACGCACCCAGAAGCTTATAGAAGCAACGAAAAAAAACATCTAGAATCTTCCAGAACGGGTTCACACAGGTTCATTTTACTATATAAGAGACATGTAAATCGACATGTAATTCAGTCGGTATATGGAAGTCAATCAGTCATCTGGGGGTTTTTTTCCGCTAACGGTCTAGGTCCAATACATCGAAACAATGGAATAATGGACCGTTTCATGTATAAAAATATCCTGAAAGATGTTACCTCATGCTGAATGGAATATGCCAATAAAATGGGTTTTTCACCAAGACAGCGATCCGATTCACACTGCAAAAGTAGTCAAGCAGTGGTTTCAAGACAACCACCTATCGGTGATGGATTGACCGCCTCAATCTCCGGATCTCAACGCTATCGAGAACCTGTGGGAGATCGTCAACCGCAGAATTAATCGTAAAGGGGTACGTAATAAGGATCAACTGTTTGAACAAATCCAAAAGGCCTGAGCAGCGATTCCACAAAGCTTCATTGATCACCTGATCGAATCTATGCCTCGAAGATGCAAGACTGTGATCGACAACAACGGGTTTGCCACGAAATATTGATAGCGAAATACAACTTGGTCAACATTTTGTCGATTCGCACTTGTTTTGTCCAGAAGGAAATCAAATTTTTTTAATACTTTTGAATAATTTTTTAATTTTCGTGTACAAATAATGAACTTTGTGATGAATAAAACCTGAAGAACTTTGTCTCTAAACAGTTACATAGTTATTTCTCTAAATTGAAAAAATGCAGCACTTTCATATAAAGAAACTAAACTAGCATTATTTGGTTGCACTCGTTTTGCCCGATACTGTAAATGGTATATGAATATATATATATATATATATATATATATATATATATATATATATATATATATATATATATATATATATATATATATATATATATATATATATATATTTATTTATATATATATATCATTTATTGTGAAAAGTTAGTTTGTAAAATTTGAAACATTTATTATTAACTTGTTATGTTAAAATCACTAAAAAACTCAACAAAAAAATTAAAATCTTTTTTATTTGTGACCCAGTGATTGGACCCAATCATATTAAAATTATAAAAACACGCCCTTAACGTAACCTCCTTAAAACGCCTCCTTTAATTTTTTTTTTCTTTCCATATTAACTTCAATCAAAATTTATCAATAAATTTTAAATTTCATTTCAAAAAAATTGTCGTTTAAATATTGTGACCTTTTAAAGTTATTATTTGGACTTAATTGGGCAATAATAAACTATAAATAATAATAACTTTTTAACAAGAAAAGACTTTTGAATGAAGTTTTAAATCTGTCGATTAATTTTGACGTATTTAAGATATTTTGAAAAAAAACACAAAAATTTCTAGACCACCATGTTTAAGCCCATTTTATTTTTTTAGATATTGACAGAATTTTTTTTTAAATCTTGGTCACAACAGGACAAGGTACTGTGGTTTTGAAAATGTTTCGTTTCTGGTGTACTTTTTTTTCGTAAGAAATATTTATACTTGGGTGTGAAACATAAATTGTAGTTTTTAAATTTTTTTATGAGAGTTTCTTTTCAATATACTACATATATAATAATAATGATAACTTTGTTTATAAAATGTGAAATTACAAGACAAACTAAAAAATAACTTTTAACCATATCTTTTATAATTACCTAAATATTTTTTGTTTTTACGTGACTATTAAAGAATTTTAGTTAAAAAAAAATTTTATGCTGCTTTTGTTGAGAAAATTTGTCAATTAGAGAATCTTTGTCAAAAAATTTTAATTAACCTGCATTACTAGATAGTATAGTTAAGCAGTTCAAAGTTTCTTGGTTCATAGTTGATCTTAAAAACTTTTGGTCAATTTAGTTTTGTAAAAAGTTTTTTATTGTAAGCGTTTGTAATAATAAAATATAATAAGACTATTGATTTTCAAAAATGCATTAAGATTTAAAAATCATTTCTCGAGCTCTGTGGTAGCTTTAATAGAAGCTAATTCCATTAACAGTACTGCTGAGCTTATTTCATTAAAAGCATTTGACAATTAAATAAACTGATGTCTAGACATTGCAAATGCTTAGTCTTCAGTTCATCTATTTGGTCGAAAAGTCAGCTTTGCTTTTTTGCTCTTCATTGTTCGCCTTCTTCTAAAGACTGCGCTTTTTTAAATGTAGTTTATGACCAAATTAACTATGCACTTTCTCTTGCTTTTTTTACTTTACCCCTCAACCAATACTGTTGTTATTAGCAACTTTATTGCTCATTATACTTAATGGCTTGATTCATGACACCACTGACCCTGCTAGAAGCAAAATTTATAAGCTCTACATTTCTCAATGTTTTGCTTAATAGTAAACTTTGTGACTCGTTTTGCAGACAACTATAACCACTTACCTTCACTTTTTGTTTTGTGTCTTGTCTCTAACCCTCGCTTTTTTTCAGTTTGTCCTTTTTCTTCCTTATGTGGTACGACCATACAACGATATCTTTATAACTTTCATAATGTACTGCTTCTTCGGACTCACCCTGACATGGCACTACTTATTACAAACCTAAAGCTGATTAAGATTTTTTTCATGAATTACTTTGTGATGGTCTTTGGGCTGACATCTTTTTTCTCTAAGCTGATAAATGCTCCATCTAGGTAACCTTCTGGACTAAGGCAGGTATGAAAGATTTTATTCCTTCTCGTCGTTTTAAAGTCAGGTCACATTTTACTCCATGATTTCCACCTTCTTATATAGCTACAGTATCTACTTTTTTCATTTTTGTTTTATTATTTTCAAAAACTCTTTTGAGAACAAACGCTTCTTTATTAAAGTATGAAATCAGTGTAAAATGTGCAGTCTGTTGCTTAGCTCTATTATTTCCAGTTTAATAAATCTCGCATCTTATCTCTAAAGTTAGGCTCTAAAGACTTTTATAAGTTCTTCAACAGTAACTAACAAAGTTAATTCAATAATTATATTACAAACTCATGGGCTTGATCTTGTTAACTCTCACTAGGATATGGCTGATCTCTTTGCAAAGAACATTTCTTCTAAATTGACTTTTAAATCTATTGACCATACTCTACCAGTCATTCCAGTTAATTTAATTTAATTTAAAAACTTTATTTCAGGTTGATATTTACAAGATGATTTTAGTTAACATTAAAACTCATTTAATACAACACACTTAACACTATTGACAGTACACGCACACAAATAAATGTTATAAAAAATTACTATTGTTTCATTAAAAAAAAAGGAGTGAACATTTACAACAGTTTCAAAAAAAAAAATAATAAAAAAAAATTTTATATAACAACACAAACTTTGCTAAAGATATTAGTCAGTATAAAATAAAATTTTAAAAACGGCAAATTTTGCAAACGCAATTATAACCATGCCACTATATATGGAGCCTTTAGGAGGTAGATTTAGTTTTTTGCGACAACGGAGTTTTTACGAAAAATTTTTATAATAAAAAGATTTTTCATAAATATTGGATTTAGACACTTAATGGATTTAAAATTTTCCATCTTAAAAAATCTCAAATTTCTTAGATGGATTTTTGGACTGTTATCAAAATTTAATAACTCATCCAGAGACGAATTAAACCTTTTATTGACTATACTAGGAGCTTTTTTATGAATTTTATTTATTTGTTTATCATCTTTTTTTGAACAAAACATTCAAATTAGAGGAGAATAAGGAAAGTTAGACAAAATAAAAGCATTAAATAGCAAAATAGATCTATAACGAGATAAACAATTTATGCGTGAAAGAGCAAAGCATTTACTATTAGTTTTATTTGTTTACTGTTTAATGCGTTTCCCAAACTGTTATACCAAGTAGTTTAACCTTATTGAAGGCAAAAACCCTTATATTACCTATTTTTAGCAATAGATTTCTTGTGTTTTTTAAGCCAACTAAAAGAAATTGGAACTTATCTGGATTAGCAACCACCGATTTTAACTGAAACCAATTTATTGTATTGGTTGCTTCTTTTTGTAAATGAAAAATAACCATCTTAAAGCTATAATCACAAGTATAATAAGTGTTATCATCCGCAAAATTACAAACTTACGTATCTTTAATGAATAAAAATAAATCATTTGTAAAGATATTGAACAAAATGGGTCCATAGATCGAGACACTACAGATAATACATTTATCCAATTTGAGGCAGAAGACCTATTTTTAATGGTTGTTTACGACCACAAATATAAGATAACAAAAGATTAGGGCTTTCGTTAGAAGAACCATAGCTGTCTAATTTAGCAATTAATAAGTCATACAGGATATAGTCGTACGCTTTTAAAATGCTCATTAATATTGATTCCACAACACCTCCATTAATAATACATTCATGCCACTTATTAAGTAACAAAAAAACGCATGCTGAATGCTTTATTCTCTTTGGAAACCACACAAGTTTATCGAATTAAGGCTTAATAAATATCATGATTTTTTCATATAAAATAGTTTCAAAAACTTTGGAAAGGGCTTATAGAATACTAATTGGATGGTAATTCAACGTATCAGTTGGGTCATTCTTCTTAAAACACAGTGTAACATCAGACAATTTTAGAAATGACAGGAATTCACCATTATAAATACTATTATTTATGCAATCTATAAGACTATTCATAAAGTGAACAATATAAGATATTTGATTTTAACATAAAAGTTGGTATATAACCACTCTTTTTCTTACTGCTCATAGACCCTATAATTTTTGTATTCTCTCAGGTGTGATTTGACGGAACTGTAAACTATTTGTATTCGTACTAAATTTTTTTTTTATGTTTATTATACTGAGATGATCAATATACTTTTTGATAGCTGCATCAACTTGGTTTATAGGCCAAGAAAATAAAGACGAATGTATGAGGTTTGTACTACCAGATAGCTCTGCAACAATTATAAAATAGTTAATAAAAATATTAGTCAATAAAGAGTTTTCAGAGATAATGTTACTGTTTCCAACTAGAGTAATAAACAAGTTAACTCGTTGCTAGACATCGAAATCACTCTGGTTCCCGTTGCTAAAGTCACTTCTCAATTAAATTCTTCTTCACCTTTCAGTCCAGACAACATAAATGTCAAAGTCTTACAAAAGTATTATCCAGAACTCTCTTCAATTCTTTCTAAACTATTTACCAAGTACTTGACAGAATCTTGTTTCCTGTCTGCTGGAAAATGGCATCTGTGTTTCTGATTTTATAAACTCTGGATAACATTCTGCCCCTTTAACATTGGTCCGATCAGCCTTTTCTCTTTTGTGATCACTTTGATTCTTTGATAAACAATATCTAACCTTCTAACATGGATCAGAGAACTTACTTTCTCACAATCAATATGGTTTTTGATCATTTCATTACACGGCTGGTTTGCTAAAAAACTGTGGTTGAAGGGTTCTATTGTGCATTAGATAGAGGCAGCAAAACAAGGCTTTTTCTCTTAACATATTTAAAGCTTTTTATAAAATTTGCCATGCTGGTTTTCTTTATAAGTTTTTTTATATCGTGAATCTAGGATCTTACAATACTTACATCTGTTAAAATTTAATGGATTTTTTCAGGAAGTTTTAAAAAATTAGAAATGATTGTGTTCTAATGCCAAGAGTATCAGTATGAGTTTTGTTCCGGTACTAAAAAAAAATTACCGGAGTATAAAAAGGGTTCTTCTCTTTTTGATTGCTTAGAACAGGCAGCAGCTCTCAAATCTGATTTACTTCTGTTACAGCTTGCGCTTTATAGTGATTTGTGATTTTTAACTCCGATAAAACTCAGTTATTTACTTCAAACAACAATTCCAATACTGTCTACATTCCTATATGAATGAATGTCAACCCTCTGACTGAGTTCACTTCTTTACGTCTTCTTTGATTATCATTCATATTTGACGTCGCATGTAAATCATATATACAAGCAATTGCAAAGTTAGCATCTGCTAACGTAGCTTCTCTTTATCGCTATTGCCATTATTTTACTGCTGATTCTATTCTTTACCTCTACTAATCTCCTATTTGCCCTTGTATGGAATTCTGTTGCCATATTTCGGCTAGCTCTTTTAATGATGCAATACTTCCCTTAGACAAAAGTCTAAAAATGCTCTGCAAATGTAGTGGACCTGCTTTATCTGCCGAGCTTGACCCTCTCTTTTACTGACGTAAAGTTGTATCTCTTTCTCTATTCTACAAATACTATCACAGTTGCGGCTCAAAGGAGCTATCATTTGTAATTCCATCAACAAAAACTCATTCTCACTAGATTTGTCATTCAGCAAATTCTCATTCTTTTACTGTATCTGTCCCCTACATGCTCTAAAAACTTTTATTTGTCTAGTTTTTTTTCCTGCACTTTAGCCTTTCGCAACTTCTCCCATATTTATGTTTTCCTGAACCATAAAACCAACAACCTTTCAAGTCTTTTGTTAACCGTTTCTTTGCTCTTTAACTTTATATTCTAGTAAATTAAGAGTTGTTGCTTGTAGCCATGTTTGAAGTTAGTTTGATTAAAATAAAATAAAATTATATATATATATAGAGAGAGAGAGAGAGAGAGAAAGAGAGAGAGAGAGAGAGAGAGAGAGAGAGAGAGAGAGAGAGAGAGAGAGAGTGGCGTAACTAGAGTATGGCAGTCATGGCACATGCCATGGCACCAACTGAGATGGGGACTCAAAAATGCAAAATTAAAATTACAAAATTTTTCAACATAAATATATTGATTAAAGATTGCATAGCAAAATGAAATATCTAAACTCCCAAGGAAGCATTAATAATCATGTTAGTTACTTTATTATGAAGTTATTGAAATGAAATTTATAAACCATGTTCTTTTTGAAGAATATCATACATTTAATCATATGTTTATAAAATTTTATTTCGTGTTTTCTAAAAAATAGCTGTTTATCAGGATTTTTGTTAAACTGTTTAGCTATCAGTTGATTTGTCAAAAAAATTTTATATTTTACTTTACTCGGATACTTCAGTCGGATTTTAATACAGTAAATTTGCTTAATTTGTTGAAACTAATATCTAACTTTGAGCCTGTCATAAAAGAATGCATCCACTTTATATCTTTAACCAAAAATTCAAAACGAGTTTATTCACATCATGGCATCTGCAGTTTGTTATAATTTGATAGAAGGAATACGTTAAACAATGTTTTATAGACTAATTTTTGACTTGACTTCTTATTGCTCAAGCCTATTGTAATCAAATCTCTGAGGTAGTAAGATATCTCGGCATTAACTTTGAGGAAAAAACTGTTATGATTAAAGAATTGTTTCTTGTATTTAAACAATAAAGCGATAAAGACACAACAAGCTTGGTTCAACAAATATTGAAACAGGTAGAGAATGACAATATGAATTTGCGAGATTGTATATCACAGTGTAATGGTAATGCTGCTGTTATGGCTGGACACAAGACAGTTTTTTATCAAAGAATCCTGAATAAAAACAACATGGCAATACTTGTGATAATCATTTACTTAATTTGGTAGGCGTGCCTGCGGCCAAAGAAAAAGTAATAATAACAATTTTTTTCGCATCGATGCGCTTTATGTTTTCTTCTCTTGTTTAACCCAGCGCTAGGAAAAGCTCCAGCTGTTGTACTTGTCGCTTTAACGTTTGACTTCGCAACCAGTTGGAACGCAAAAACGGAATCAATAACAGCCTATCTACAAGTATCACAATGAAATAGTGGAAGTTCTCCTGAACATAATGGACCATGACAGGGCGACTAGTTAAACCGAAAGCGACGCAAAATAATTGTATAACCGAATATTAAAATATGGTTTTATAACGTTGCTAGAGTTTTGGAATAAGATCTTACTTCGTTTTGACCGCTTTCAAAAGTGTTTGGATCCTATCATTTTTTTTTTATTTTTTTTTTGGTGATTATTTATTTTGCCGTTTAAAAATGTTTACATTGCAAATACATTTATATAAACTATTGGCTGGAGCAAGAAAAAGGCGTATTAAGCCTTATCGCCGAGCCCCATTTAAAAAATAAAATAATAACAATAAATTCTACATTACCGTAACTTAAAATGATCATGATGCAGCTTTAAATTTAAAAGCTTTCCAAAATTAATTTCATGATGAAAAAGAAGTGTTACTTAGCAACTCACTAAAAAAACTCACGAAATTCAAATTTGTAACAAATGGGACATTGAATTTGAAAGATGTCAAGGAAGAAAGAAAATAATGAATGACGAAACATCAAAATATGCTGGTTTATCAGCAAAAGAAGAAATAGAAAAAGTTATGAATGGAACTGTAGACTTTCAATTTAATTAATTAAAAAGTAGAAGCATTCCTTTGTAAAATGTTGATGAAAAATTTGGATTTCTTGATATGAAAGGGTTGTGTTTTAAAGCCAAAACTAACCGCAACAAGCCTGAAAAAGTGTTGTGAAAAAATTGGGAAAACCTACAGTTGTGATGTGGATGGGAAAAAATTAAATAAAGAAATTTTGGGTTTTAGAATGCTAATAAGCTGTGCAAAAAAATTTCAAGCCCAGAACAGTTACTTTATTTTCTAGTTCAATGTAGACATGGAAATGTTTTTCATAATATGTGTATAGCATTGCTAATATTGCTGATAATTGGAGTTTCTAATGGCTGTTGCAAAGAATCATTTAGTAAATCAAAATTTTTACTTTTATAGTTGAGAAACTCGAAGGAAAAAAAGTCAATAATGAGATCTTGCTTTGCTGAGCATAGAACAAAAAATAACTGAAGAAATTGACTTTGATAAAATAAATAACAATCTTGTTTATTGCTGACGCAAAAGCACGAAAAATAGATTTTTAATAATACGATAATACATTTTTCCTTTTTTACTTAAACTTCAAGCAATTATATAGACAAACAAAATAAAAGCAACTTATTTTCGGAGGGGGCGCAAGATCGGCTTATATATATATATATATATATATATATATATATATATATATATATATATATATATATATATATATATATATATATATATGAGTATTATTTTATTGGAATAGGAGTTGCCGAGCATATTGCATGAAAAATAGTTGCATCTAATTTTAAAAGTTTGTGGAAAAAAAGAGCTTAAATCAATTTTAGAATAAAAATAAAGTTTTAAGTTTTTATACTTAAAAGCTTTTTTATCATGATAACTAATGCATTAAAACAAATTACTTGTTATATAAGTATAAAAACTTCCGATAAGCTCCATTCTATTATGAGTATCATTTAAACAAGTGCACATTCCGTCCATAAAAGTGGCAGCAAAAGTATCTTCAAACATGTCAAGACAATACTGACAGCAGCTATCTTGTGTGCTAGCTGAAACTGATGCCATTTTTCCAATATCGTCTGGATGAACATTTTCGATCCACAAACATCCTATATAAAAAATAAAACCAATGAATGGTTTATAAAATAAAGTAACTTTTTCATGATCAAAATATTTTAAAAAAAAAAAAATGTTTTTTTTGCCAAAATCTGAATGGAATCTTTTGATATTGTTTGAATTTAAAACTTTTTTAATTAAGTTTAGACTAAAATAATTTTGAACCACACTTTAGCTTTGGACTAATATAAACATTCGCAAATAAACTTTTAGGTTGTTGCTAGATTGGCATACATACTTGTATATAAAAATTATTATTTAATATCTTTATGTTACATGCAAAGTTTTTTAATCCACAATAAAAATGCTAAATCTATCCAGTGGGCACAAGAACGTTTTACAAACGTTTACTAAACGTATAATGGTTGGTTGAGCGATAATTGTATTAGTAAAACGTTTAAAGAATGTTTAAAATACGTTTTAATTAAAATATTTTATTATCATTTTATTGGATCTTTTACGGAACCTTAAAAAAACGATTTAAAAACGTTTTTTTCTAGCTGTAAACGGCGCACTGCGCAAGTGCAACTTTACCTGAAAATGGCGTGTTTTCATTTCTCTATGAACTCTTACGATTGTAAAATAAATTTTTTAAGCAAAATATACATTTATAACTCTAAGATAATGATAATATTTGCAATAATAATAATAATAATAATAACAATAATAACAATAACAGGAATAATAACAATATATATATATATATATATATATATATATATATATTATATATATATATATATATATATATATATATATATGTACCTATGTATATATATATATATATATATATATATATATATATATGTACCTATGTATATATATATATATATATATATATATATATATATATATATATATATATATATATATATATATATATGTATGTATGTATATAGGGTATATTAGGGTAATATGAGCACCTTGGTACTATGAGCATGCTTAAAGATTTTTTAGATGTGAGCAGTGAAGTTCAAGTTGCTTTGTATTTTTCGAATCGGCTTTATGTGGTGATAACAGGAATCAGTACAATTTGCGTAACTTTATATGCAGTAATTAGCGGCTATCATCTAATTATAACGCTGTTAAATTTTTTGCGTTGTTAAAAATAATATCATTAGGTATAAATAAATCTGTGGCGCGAAATTTCGGTACTAAAATAATGAAATTAATTTTTTCATAAAGAAAAATATGTTAGCTAAAAATCCAATCCATTTTTATTTGAAAAACAATGCAAAGAAACATTTGTTTGGACTTAATTTAAAGATGCTATTTTTGTGTAATATAAGCACGCTCAAATTACCCAGTGTTTTTCATTGAAATTATCGACTTTAAAGTCCTAAAATAGCAGTGGTTTTAATTGCTTTTTGAATAAAAACACAACATAGTAAAAAATTATATTATTTTAAGGATATTGAATACTTTTTGTAATTTAAATTCAAGAAAGTTGAATTTTTATCGTTCAAAGGTTTGAGTTAATAAAATTGAAGCAATAATGATTTGATTTTTTTTTTTTTTTTTTTTTGCGGAAAACATAGTAGTATTGTTTCAACAAAAAGTGACTTAAAATTTGATCTTTTAATGATAAGTTTTGTTAATAACGAATCACTATATTCCAAAAAGTAGTTCTTATTGTCAGGTTGGTATTTTTTTACTTAATTAATGTTATTTTTTTGAGCTAATATAAAGCATATTACCAAGTGGTCTGGGTAATATGCTTTATATTAGCGCTTTTGCTACATTCTTGCTACGTTTATATTATAATAATAATAATTTTATATATATATATATATATATATATATATATATATATATATATATATATATATGTATATATATATGTATATATGTATACATTTATTGACATAACGCCTTTAATAGAGTACGCTTTTACAAACTATTTATGAAACTTTCTAAAATTATGTCTCGTATAATTTACGCTTATTTATTGTCTGGTATGCTGGTCAAATAGCTTACCAGATCTTATGGAAATGCCTATTATCCAAAACATTTACCACCAGTAATGTTTTGGATATTATGCATCTTGGAGTGCAGCAAGGAGGTTTAATGTCTGCTCTGCTATTTAATATATAGACTTTAACAATTTTAGTGTTCTACTGAATAAAACTACTATAGACTGCAGCTTGGCTCCTTTTCTCATTAATCATCTTCTTTATGCTGATGATATTCTCAAGTGTTCACTGTCAGTCAAAGGTCTCCAGAACTAACTTAAGATATGATCTGGGCTCTGAAAAATGATATAGCTTATAATAATATAAAGTCTCAATGTTTTTTAAAATCACTTTTAGATAGCCCTTCTTTCACATTATCTAACATAGTTTTGACATACACTATGCAATATAACTACCTAGGTCATTTGATTCCAAACTATATGCAGGATGACAATAATAATGTAAAACAAGTACGTTCTATTTATGCTAAGCTAACCTCATTCGTAGAAAGTTTTGTAAAACAAAAATACAAACAAAAAACATGTTATTTAATTCCTTTTGCGGTCCAATTTATGGTTGTCAGTTGCAATACCTATTGCAAAAGAAATCATATATGTATATATATATATATATATATATATATATATATATATATATATATATATATATATATATATATATATATGTATATATATATATATATATATATATATATATATATATATATACATATTGTATATATATATATATGTATATATATATATATATATATATATATATATATATATATATATATATATATATATGTGTGTGTGTGTGCTCTTTCACATGAAGTTGACTGCATCTATTAAAGAAATAGGCGAGAAGAGGTTAACCAGTTTTTAATCTTTATGTTATAATGCGACACAATGATCGCATTGATCGAAAGTGATCAACGGAGCCGTCCAGTTACGTGGACCTGGGAGATGTGATGATAGAACGAGATTGTAGATAATGCCATGGGTTAAGAGTAATGAATGAATGTAAAGACTATTTAGTAGGAGGAATAAAATGACACAACTCAGGGAGAGGGTGAATAATAACTCACTCTCTGGTCATCCTTAGCAAATGATAAAACAATGACCTAAGGGTAAACAAGTTTATATAAATCCGCTGGTATATTAATAGCCACCATGACTAAAAATATTATACATTACAAAATAACTACTTTATTTGGTAGTAACATTAATTAATTATAAAAACTTGAAGAAAAAAATGAAATAAGTAGATAATATAATGGTAAGTAAATTGATAATAAATGATGGTTCAGACAATATAAAAAGAATAAACAAAAAATGCGCATCCTACAAGGTTTGAACTCTGAATCTTTAGTTAACGACGCAGCGCCCTAATCCAGCATGCAACATTGTCGATATCCAAATCTTTATAATTTTTAGTTTATAAATGTAGTATTATTAATAGTCTAAGCTTTAGTTAAAATGTTGAAAACTGATTACTACCTGAGTAACAGCAAAATTTTTAAAATCGTAAATATAACAAATATATAAAATAAAGCTCACAAAGGCCTAAAATTCATGGGTACAAGCGGTAAAAAAATGCTGATGCCATAATAATCAATTAGAATTAAGTAGTGGATAAATGGTGATTCCCCTCTTTAGGAATGCTCTGCGATCACCAATGACGTTTCGGGACGCCCGAGATCTGCACTAACGCCACTTGTCAAGGGCGTTGCAACAGGTCTGCAATTATTTTTATATGTCTTCATATAATTACTTACAACACAACAAAGAAATACAAAATATTTAAACTTTTAGTTATTTTTCCGGATTTAGGTTGTTACACCTAAGTTTCATTTGTGAAAGGGTTTTTTCTGCATAATAGAAGCTTTTTACTTAAATAAATTATACGTAAAATTTTTTAGCACCAACTTTGAAAACAATAAAGTTTCATTTAGACTTAATAAAAATTAAGAAAAAACGTTTAAAATATATTTTTAGAAAAACGTCCGGTCACCGCCTTATTTTGACGTTCAAAAAACCAATTAAAACGTTTTCTTGAAACCCTTAAAATAGTCTCAAAAAGCCATTTTTAAAAAACATCCGGTCACCATTTTCATATGCACGTTTAAAAAGACATTCGAAAAACATTCTTGTGCCCACTGGGCAATAATAGTAGTACCCTTTAGTGCAATTTTCACATGAAGCTGGCTGCATCCATTAAAGAAATATGCGAGAAAAAGTTTACCGTTTTTTATTTTTAAATAAGATGTAGTTAATAAAGATGATTTAAATATAGATACGTAATATATAACTTACGTAAACATAAAACTAAGTAAATGTAAATGTACTGTTTATTCAACTTTGAATACATACGTCTATAAGTGTAAACGTAAGTAAGTTAAGTTGAGTTTGTGGATCATATATATTTAAGAGTCGTGTATGTATAAGTATATATTATATAAGAAAACTTGAAAACTTTTCAAACAATTCACTCTCGACCGTTACGGAATCGTAGTATTTTATTATATTTAGTTTCCGTAAAGAATGTGTAACCATTAATAAACGCACGCGACATTTAATTTTGAAAAATTTGATAATTTTAAACCATTAATAAACGCACGCGACATTTAATTTTGAAAAATTTAATAATTTTAAACCATTAATAAACGCACGCGACATTTAATTTTGAAAAATTTGATAATTTTAAACCATTAATAAACGCACGCGACATTTAATTTTGAAAAATTTGATAATTTTACAGTGAATAGCTGTTAGTAAATTAAAAATATTGACAAATTTAAAAATTAAATATAAGATAATCGAAAAAAATGCGTTTTTACGATGTAGCATCATAAGTCTTTGCAATTAAACAAATCATTTCAATATAAAACTTGCCTAAGAAAAAATGATTAAAAAAATTACTTTATACGGAAATATCGTAAATTAATTTGATAATAAAATAATTAAAATGGAAAAAATTAATAATTTTAGGCAAGAGAAAATTGAAAACTTAAGCTTATGAAGGATTAATAAATATTAAAAAAAAAAATTTCAAAAAATAGACTTTAATTCAGTTGGACTAAAAAATAGACTTTAATTTAGTTGGACCAAAATGAAGAAAATAATAATTATTAAAAAAATCTTATTTGAAAAAATGTACCTTCTCTTAAATTGGACTATAAAAGAAAAAAAATTTTTATTTTTAGATTTAGCCCATGTAAGTTTAATTTAATAAAACTGTTTCTTGGAAAATTTAATATTTTTATATCTCCTAAGTTTATTGAAACGCAAGAACACTGAATAGGTGGGTCTTTTTTCATGTAAATTATTTTACCTTTATCATCGTCCGAATTTGTTTGATTTTCTTCTCAGCTAACGTGTGAGCAAAATTTATCATTATTATTGTTGTGTATATATTATTATGCAAAATGCAGGTAAAAGGAAACATCGAAGCTATAATCATTTTAGTGATTTTAGTCTAGGTGGTTTATATATAAGTATATATATATATATATATATATATATATATATATATATATATATATATATATATATATATATATATATATATATATATATATATATCTTCTTCCTGATAAACCATCTGATGGTGAAACATAATGTTGAAGATAAAAGTTAGATAAGTGTTTTTACTAATTTATATATAGTTATTTATTTTTAATTACATTTTAAATAAACATTTCGTTATATTTAAACATTTCGTTATATTTAAAATACAAATATATAATAATAAATACATATATATATATATATATATATATATATATATATATATATATATATATATATATATATATATATATATATTTATATAGTTGACGTTATTAAAAAAGAATAAAACAACGAGGGGACTCGTAGAAGACCATACGGTCTTGTCTAGGGATGGCACTTTTACTTATTTTGATGTAAAAAGGCGAATTACTTTCAAGGGAAAATTACTTTACATAACTTATATAAAAATATATAATTTACTTACATTTTAAAGTCAATCGTTTCTTTTTACACAATTTTTTTTTTTTTTTTTTTTTGTTGTTGTTATTTTTGGTGCTCTCAGAGGCCCTTACTGTCTTAATACAGAGCATTGTGGGAGAGCGTTTAACTAGAAGTTTACGCTTCCTTCCGTGCCAACGTTGCTTGTTGGGCTAGAGCTGGCGCCGAACCTCGGATCTCTGGGTTCTGAGTCAGAGCTTTAATCACTGCGCCACGGCTAGGCACCGGCGATTCGGTTCGTAAAATCCGCAAAAAGTCAATCCGATTTATTTTGCGGATTAAAACAGTCCGATCGTTAAATATTTTACAAACCATAATCCGAATATTAATTTAAGAGCTAATAGCAAATTTTTTTTTCGGATTCTTTTTGGTGTTCGGATTATTATTCCGAAAAATTTTTACGAACTGCTAGCGGATTTTTATTATACGGATTCTTTTTGATGTTCGGATTATCAATCCGAAAAATTTTTGCTAACCAATTTTACTTTAGTTAACAATTCCGGATTTCAGTAGAAGGTTAAAAATGTAAAACAGTGCTTGTTCAATGATATCAAACACTACTTTTTAAAATGAAAACAAAAATATTAAAATATTTGGATTTTACCCTTTTTTTTTTTCATCATGCATTCAAACTTTTTATTGCACCCGAATCGCGTATGATGAGTTTATCATATAAAATGTTTTCAAATTATCATGCCGCTCTTTCCAATTTCATCTGTTCTCTTAGTACCTTCCTAATTTGCACTGCCTCAGCACAAAAATCTTCATTTATATAGATATTTTTTCCTTTTACGTTAGGGGTCTTTTTTTAAATATTTACTTTATCTTTAAAGTTTAGAAGTTTTATAATTATAGTTCTTGGTCTGAATCTTTATGACCAGTTCTATGTGTTTTTTTAGTTTTAATATCTTTTAGACCTAAATAATTTTCCAAACTTTTTTTTACCTTGGTTTCACTGTCATCCCAACTTTTATCTTTGCTTTCTTTAATTCCATCTATTCTCAAATTATTTCGTCGGGATCAATCCTCTATCTCTCTTAATCTGTTAGTAATTTTAGTAAATGGAGATTCATTGTTCTGGGTAACGCTTATTGAATTACATTAATCCTGAGAAACAATGACGCTTATAATTTTTTTCTTTAATAAGTTGTTCACGAAAGTTTAAAGTTACTTTAAAGTCCTCAACTTCTTTTTTTATCGATTTTATTTTCTTACTATTTTCACTGATATGTGTTTGTAGTCTATCCAACGCTCGTTTTAAAAAACCATATTAAAATATTATCGTTTTAAAAATTTTAAACGCTCGTATAAAATTTTTGTGCTAGAACTCATATTTAAAACATTTTTTTCTTGCTGTTTAACCATGTCTTCACTTTCCTTCTTAAACTCCTTAAACATTTTTTAACATTTTCTTAATTTGTTCAATCGTAACCGTAAATGCCACCCTTTTCTTCATTTTTTATTATTTTAATTCGCTTAGCGAATTATACGAATCGCGTTCCGTTCGTGTCACCATTAAATGGTGCGGTCCAAAAAAATTACATTTTTATTATGTGCGCGTCCTATAAATAGCGGATTTCTTTATTATTTTCAATCATCCCTATTTTGAAATCTTAACTTACAACAATTCGTTCAACAGATCAACAAGTCTACTATTACTTCGCTTACATTTATTACGGTAAGCCATTACTATATTTTTTTGATTTAAAAGTTAAGACTTTTTTAAACCGAATTTTTGCGGGGGTTTTTTTTGTTTGTTTGTTTTTTTGGGGATCGAATTCCTTTGCGAATTAATTCGCTTTGCGGATTGCTCCGATACAATTTATATTGTTATATTTCTCTACTTATATATAAATAGAAATAGAAAAATAATAGAAATAGAGATGAAAACTAGTTTGAAAAATTGTTACGTTCATTTCAACAATTAAGGCAAATAATTAGTTCTTTTATTGAAAACTTTACACATGCCTCAAAATATTATTTATTGTTAAGACGAATATTAAGGAAAATTTTCCAATAACTTTTAAATAATTAGTTCTTTCCCGGAAACTGTATGCATGTATCTAAAACTATCACGTTTTATTGAGGCAAATATTTAGGAAATATTGAGCCAAATATTTCAATAAAAAGTCCGTAAACCGAAAATGTAATTTGATCCGTGTTTTTGGATTTTTGTTCGATAAGTAATCCGTATTAATAATCTGATCTGTTTTTGTGGATTTTAAATTCAATAAACAATCCAAAATATTTGTCTGATCCGATTGGCAAACTTAATCCGATTAGTTTCTTTTTTATTTTTATTTCACTTTTTTTCTTTGCAGATGCCTAAGCTATCTAATATTTGGGAATTCTTCAACAATGTAGAGGAAAGCAGGGCAAAATGTAAGGCCTGTGGCAAAATATACTTAATCAATGAAAGCACCACAAGTTTTTTAAGGACTTGTGGACAAAAGTAAATTTTTTCTTTGAAATTATCTACTTTACTTTGTAAGTAAGTAAAATTTAAGTTATATTATTTACTTTCTTTTGATTTTGATTTAACACTTATTTTGAGGTAGGTAGCGTATTCAAAATCATTGCCTGTTTGAGGGCACTTCTGGGTATTATTTAAGGTAATACTCTAATGTATTTGGGCAGTGTCCATTTGAAAAGAGTCCACTTGAATTTTTATAAACAGTTAGAAAGGAGAGACAAGTTAAAATTAACAATACTAGACATTTTTCATGAGCTTGCCTCTGAAGACTAAGATTTTGAACAAACACAAAAAAGAGGAAAAAAGAGATGTCCACAGACACAAAAAGATACAGCAGCATCACCACAATTATATAAACAGTTAAAAAGGACCAAGTGGAACTTGTGGAACTTCCAACACACAGACACGGCAAGGTAGAAAACAGGGTACCAAACCAGAATGCTCATGTCCAAGCAGATATTAGGAAATCAATTGGCGCTCAAAGTGTAATTTGGTGTGTCCGTCTAAATCTAGTTGTCAGTGGTGCTGTCAATGATAAAAGATGTCCGAAGTGGTCAACTCTCAACCACAAAATAACAAAATTAGTAGGTCACTTCAAACAGTCCTCTCAAAAAGCTATAACTTTAGTTAATGCTGCCAAAGCCTTAAATAAACGAAGTTAGTGCAGAGATGCCCCACAAGATGGAACTCTGACCTCCATCAAATGGAGTCTGTGGTGGATCTTTTCCCGGCGATGAATTCTTTAAAGAATTCGAACCCTACTGTTTCTGGAGGTTATAAGTTGACAGATCTTTTACCAAAAGAAGATGAAGTGGAATCTCTTCAATCTGTCATCCGGCTTCTGAGAGGCTTCTTAGAATTCTCTGAGAAATGCAGCAGCAAAAAAAATGTTATTATCTGTTCCGTTGTTAATTGGCTATACAACATCAGAGGAAGATTAGCAAGGGAGATGATCAAGCCGAAAACCGAGGTATCATCAGAGCTTCCTCACTACTTCAATGAAGATCTAAACAAAAGATTCTAAGATAAGCTGAAGAACATTGAATTCTTTATTACTCATTTTTAGATCCTAACAGCATGGGCATGTGCTTTGAGGATGAGGTCAAAACTGCAGTAAAGAAAGCTATGAAAGAACTGTCAAAAAAAGAAATTTTGGCTAAACAAAGCACTCCTTCCCCTTCAATGTTGGATGATGAAGATGATGACAACTTTGATTTCACTGAACAACTAAAGAAGAAAGTGGTTGGTGCAGGTTACATTAATCCCGGAGGTGAAACAAGCACCTAAAAAGCTATTTCAGCTGAAATTTAATGGTGTTTGAATTTAAAACCAGTTCCAGCAAATACAAATGTACTGGAATTATGGGAACAAAACCAGTATATTTACCTAATAATGTCAAGGCGGGACAGAAAAAACCTCTGTTTACCCGCTGCATCATCAACGGGCTCCCTGCCACATTAGTGCTAGAAGAGGCGGCAAATAATCATTGATTTTTTATTTCTTATTTATTTAACAACCTCCTTTTTGTTGCGTTGGTGTCCAACCTGCACAAGGATTATTAGACAAATAAAATCTTACAAATTTTTTTTAAATGTTAATTTGACTTCACAAGTTGTTTGTGAGCTATCAGTTGTACCGGAATCTTGCGAGTGAATTTTTACTACCTTCCAGACTAGCTAGAGCTCTGAAACTTCCAGCATTTGTGTAAATTTAATAAACTAACAAGTTAAATTGTTTTCAAAGCAAACTAGAGAACCCCACTTTTTTGAACCTCTATGTTTTTTTAGTTTATATGTTTTAAAATTAATTTTTTCGTCGGTAGGAAATAGGTTAATGGCCCTAATAAAAGTTTACTGTCAAGAAGCCAAGCATATTATTTGCTATGCTGCTGCTTTTCGTTTCTCTTATGCAGTATGGTCGTTGTCAGGGTTGTTCTGAAGAGGGCTCTCATGAGGGGGAAGGTGGTGCTGTATGTGTTTTTTGCCAACTATAGACAAACGCATAAAAAAGGTCATCAATATTTGACATTTGCCAACTATACTTTAAAACTTGCCGACTGAAATGCTAAATGTAAGAATGCTAACTCAAATGCATATATAACAGTTTGGGAGGGGATTCTCCTACACCACCCGTTCGGTTGGCCCTGGGTAGCCCTGGTCGTAACAACCACTCTAACAGAAATGAAAATTAATTTTTTTTTGTTGTTTATTTATTAATAGTTATTCATAAAACTGTTGTCTGGAATGAACTAATTTCAACTAGTCTATTCCAAACAACAATCATTCCAGTTAGTCATTTCCAGAAATAACTTTCATTTTGGTTAGGTTGGTTTTATAATGTAGTGTAGTACACACTTTAATAAAAATCTCGACTGGCTGATGTTTTAACGCAATTTTGTGTACTATTGTACTAATACTCGACTGGCTGATGTTTTAACGCAAACGTTTTGATTTGTACTATTGTACTAATTGTACTTAAGGGTATGGTTTTAGGGTTAACAAGTTGTTCTATTTAAAAAAATTTTGAAATATATTGCAAAGTCCCGTGATTGCAAAAATTTCTAGTTTCTTTTTAAGAACGAATTTATTTCCATTTTCGTAAAAAAAGAAAAAAATTTCTTAAGTAAACAGTAATGTGTAAAAGTTAAATTAAGTTTGTTAAAAAAATTTTTATAGTTCCTTAAGAGTCTAAAAAACTCAAGCCACCTGAGGTGGCAGGTTACTCGATTTCAAAATCGACATCTTTTTTTCTACATAGTAGGTGACGTATGTTATTATATCAAATAATTTTAAATATAGTTTTAAATTTACTTTTTTCCAAAAAAAAACAAAGAAAAATATTTATAAAAAATACAAAAATGTTTAAACACATATCAATAAAAATGTTTGCGTTAATTGTGAGATTTTTTTAAATTTAATTAGAGTATCCGTTTTAGTAAGATCTTACGGGGATTTTTTTTGTTGCGTAGGTAGGGATTCCGGTATATAACATTAAACTGAGAGAATTTCATTTTTTTAATAGCCAAAGCGAAACTTCCAGTTCCTCAGGCAATGAATCTGTTTGCGTTTTTTTGAAAAAAAGTTTAAGAAAAATAACTTAATAGCTCACAGTTTGTAGATTTTTGACCTAACCCCTACGAAAACACCCGGAAAAATCCTTTTGAGGGATGATAGTACATACCAATAGGAGTTCATAGCAATAAATCTTAAAATCAGGGATTACAGTCCGTGGGACTTTTTTGCGTTTAAAGTTCTAAATTAGAGTGAAAGTTAGTTTTCTTTATTTTCCGAATTCAATAATTAGTTTTACAAAAAACTTTATAAAACAAAAAATGTTCTACATAAAATTCTAAACAACTCTTCTCTTATTCATATTTTCCAAAATTTGATTAGTTTTCCTTGAAAAAACATTTTTCTATAAGTTCGAATATTCTTCTTCAACTTCATTGGGTTTGGCTCGTTCTCACTTGATTCTTTGACATTTTTGTTCTTTCTTGTTACCTTTCCTTTAGTTCTAGAGGAAACTGAAAAAAAAGCTTTGGATTATTCTTTGAAATCATTTTTGATCTGGGTTTTCCCCCAAATTTACGTTTTTTTTCAAGGTTCAACTTAGCAATCTGTAGCTATAACTTACCATTGACTTGCTGAGACTAGATTTTTTTGCTGTTGTATTCAATGACACAAGAGAGAGGAGATGCTTGGAATAATAAGGATTCTCTGGATTTCTATTGTATCTGTCCCAGAAGGGCTTGAAATTTGAGTGAAGAGCCTCAGTTGCTTGTTCGCTGAAAAGTTCTAGTCCAATATTTTTTCTCTTGATGAACTGAGGAACATGATGAAAGACAGCATGTACTTTGGGAGTAATAGAGACTGGAAGATTAATGTAGCTCTGTTTAAAGCTTTCAATTTTTGCTTCAAAATTAGGATCCAAAGTGGTTCCAAAACAAGATGTAACAACATCTTTGAACAGAGACAAAGTTTGAATAAATCCATCGGCCTGTTTGAAGTGCTTTTGCTCTGCAATTTGCTTCAGGCAATCTAATCCTCTAAGCAGCTTAAGGCAATCATTTCCATTAAAATGGCCCCCATGGAATGGTTGAATAGAAAGATGCAGTGTGGTTGGCCATTGCTTTGTATCTGGCCAAAGATCGCAGAAGTTTTTGAAGAGATTGTTGACCACTCCAAGAAGTAGATGAAGCTCCATAGGTGGGATGGCTTCCAGCACAAGCATGTCATCATGAAAATCAAGCAAGGGCGGATGAACAACATTTTTGAAGTCTCTCAACTTGCGAATGTCACCGCCTGATTTCATGAACTCTACGAATTGCTTCCGAATTTGACCGAAGGTTCTTGAATGGCCACATCTGATGAGGTTTGTGTTCTCTGCCTCACACCAGCAGCAAGGGTGTTTGCTACAATGTGATTGAATTCCACAGAGAATGTTAGCAAGCTTTAAATCATAGGAAATAACCAAATAGTCTAGCAAAGACTTCTCATGGATTTTGATGAGACCAAAAATCTGCTTGACATTCAGGTAAGTTTCAGGTGTGTCTTGAGAGAGAGCAACAAGCATTTGCTGCTTGACACTTGTTGCTTTGGCTGAAAGTGGAGAAGTTAGTTTCATTTTTTTTTGAACAGGACTTTGTGGCTCCAACTCATTCTTTTCCAGTTCAATGTGAGTGAAACTGACCTTCAAAAATGATCCACCTCCATCTGTTCCCAGCTTCAAGATGACTGAATCTCCCAAGTTTCTTGAAACTTGTACGTTGACACTGAGGTCAATGAGACTATGGCAGTGCACAACCTTCCTGGTTGTCTTCTGACAGGTTCATGCTGCTAATTGTAAAGTGGTCTGCTACTTTTTTTCCTGCCTGAGCGAATTTCAGTTGAAAGTTAAGTTCTACCAACCGTAAGGGACTGATTTGATTCAAAGTGGAGCCAATCATTCGCATACCATTATTGGAGAGTCCAGTGTTTTGCTGAATGTGAACCATATCCTGAGTAGATAGCGGGGTTTTGAACAGCTGTTGTGCTACTGATGCCCCTCTTCGCAGTGGAATGGCTTTGCCTCCAGCTTGTTGAGTTAGACGAATTGTTCCATTAGGAGATGAATCTTTTGAAGCAATAACTGCTGAAGCTACAAGCTCTGCGCCTTTTCCATCAGCTTCAGCAATTTTTTCAAATTTTCATGGCGAGTCCCCGGTGTGCAGTTGTGAGGGAGTCCACGACCAATTAATGAAAGACATTTGGTGCATCTCTTTTCAACGCTCTGGTTTTCAGGCTTGATTGATTTTTCAGAGGAGTCCTCAAGTTTGTGAGGAGGATGTTGCTCCTTTCCTCTCAGTTTACCTATTTGGCAGATCAAACAATCACAAATAAGTAATGAGCGAGTTGAAGGCTTTTTTGAGATGTTCTGAAAGTTGAAAAGTGTTGGAACTTTTTTCATGGAGCCATCCAATTTTCCAAGTTGAAATCTGCAATTGACACAAATTCCTAATGGAACCCTGTCATCATTGAAGTCTAAAAAGGTTCAATGAATTGAAGAATCTTTTCCTTTGCTGCAACTGTCAGTTCTCTATCACTTTTTTTCATGCACACAACACATACAGATTTTCTGCATTCATCATGTGTTTTTGATGCATTAGGCATTTTGGTCGTAATGAGTCATAAGTTAAAGCTTAGTCAAGCTTTTCAAGTGCCATTTCCCAAAACAAAGCGTTGTTTATCCGTGCGACTAGATGAGATCGTTAAAAAATCGTTTTTCAGTGTGACACAATGGTTGTAAAAGATATTTTTTCAGCGTGACATTATGGTAGACAAAATGCCGATTTTTTGTCTCGAATTTTGAAGGTTAAAAACGCGTTTTTGTGAAAATATGAATAAGATAAGAGTTGTTTAGAATTTTATGTAAAACATTTTTTGTTTTATAAAGTTTTTTGTAAAACTAATTATTGAATTCGGAAAATAAAGAAAACTAACTTTCACTCTAATTTAGAACTTTAAACGCAAAAAAGTCCCTCGGACGGTAATCCCTGATTTTAAGATTTATTGCTATGAACTCCTATTGGTATGAACTATCATCCCTCAAAAGGATTTTTCCGGGTGTTTTTGTTGGCGTTAGGTCAAAAATCTACAAACTGTGAGCTATCAAATAAATATCACAAAAATATTTTATTCATGCTCAAATATAAACTTGGATAATATAATTCATACCGATTCTTTTACTAACTTGTGAAAATACAAACATTTCCCAATAAGCACAGAACTTTTTTAAAACGTTTAAAAAACTTATTAAAATGAATATTAACGTTTTTTAAACGTTTTAAAAACGATCAGTGCTTACTGGGTTGAAACTTTTTCAATTTAAGTTTAAGAGTCATTTTTTGTAAGAATCAGGCAGTCAATGGAAGTGACCTCCTCCAAATTGCTTGAATTTTTTATATATTGATCAGAATATAGAGAAAACCTGTTAAGGAAAAAAAAAATTTTCAAAAATGTTTCGTTCACTCGGAATCTGGGCTTAAATTTTTGAGATTTTTTTAAAAATTTTTAGAAATTTAGTTTTTGCCACCTTTGAACCCATTTTTTTGGCAAGGCAAAAAGTTGCACATAGCTTTTGTAGTTAATATCAGACGTAACCCAAAAGCTCTCTCCAAAAAATATAAAAAAGTTGCGTGACACTGTGCGGTTGGCTAATTATCATAGTTCAAAAGTACAAAATCAATCAGTTTTGTCAACTTTTAATCGGAGTTAATTCTAGCGGCGAAGTGTTGCACACAATTTTTCTTTTAGGATTTGAAATTATCAAAGGTATTGAGTCTAAAAATGCAAAGAAAGTTATGTGATACCTAAGGCCTATTAATATATTAAGGCTTGAAATTGGAAAAAAATGTTTTAGTATACTTACAAAATGAACCATTACGGCAGAGGCGCTTAGTTTTGTAAAAATGTAAACATATCCAACTGTCAATACAAAAAGGTCCTAACATAATAATAAAAAAAATTCGTGTGATTTTGTCACACGCATGATATAACATGAATTAAAAACTGAACAAAAATCTAACATCAAGATAACTATATTGCTAATTAAATAAAACATTAATCAAACATTTAAATGTTTTTCCATTTAAAAATTAGTTTTTCATTTATTAATAGAGTCATTTACACACATTATCCACCACATCACACATAATTTCTACTCTGCTGCAGTAAGTTTCTCTAAGAATAATGATATGACTGTATTATAGTCTTCTTCGGATAATGAATAATCGCCACAACCACTGATTAGAAAAGGAGCATTTACTAAACAGATAGTTGTATCAGTTTGGTTATTTATCTCCTCGGTGGTAACTGGCCAGCGAAAAGTATTCTTCTCTTGCCCGTTAATCATACAATTAACTCTGATCCCAGTTATAGATACCTAAAAGTATTAGCGCAACATTTAAAATAATATAATAAAGAGTTTATGATTTGTTTAATTTTGCTTACATTCAATAAAACTTGTAAAGTCTTATATAATGTCATTCTGAAATTATTTTTACATTTTATTTATATTCCTTTTATTTTAGAGCACTGTTTTGTAAAACAAAATAAAAACTTGAAACTAATATATACTTTGAATAATATTACCTCCACAATATATCCAATATTCCATTGTTTTTCATATGCAACAGCAACCCAATCATTCACTTTCCATACAAGACAAATTTCTTTTGCAAGATTGGCGATGTCTTCCTCATATTTATTATCATCTTCATTGTCTCCTGCCAGATTGAAGTCATCATTTTCGCCATAAACTTCTTTGTTATCGTTAACCTGACTATTTTCATTATTTTCTGTTGTCGGTTCTACCAGCTTACCTTTTCTTTTCAGGTTACTAAATCTATAGCAATATCAATTGTACATATTTTTAAACATATGTAAACAAACACACAAAATTATAACTTTCACCTAAATTTTAATTTCATATTTGTAAAAGAACTATTTAACAGTCAGAAACATAATCTAATTTGCAAAAGTTTTGATAGCAACAATGCCTACCTTGAAAATAAAGATCTTATCTGTTGGCTAGTTACATATTGATCAGGCGGAAGTTCTCTCCTCAGCTGCATGTGAACCTGCTCAGGGCTCATTTTATTACCTGATTCTTCTCCACGAATAAAGTATTTATACAACAGTTCTTTCTGCTGATTTGAAAATATAAAAGAACTTCGAACTGGTTATGCCCAACCTTACAATAGAAAAATGTTCATGCAATGTGGTTTGTCTTTTACGGAAGCACTGTTAGAGGATGAAGAAATTGGCATATTTAGTTGTGAAGTAATTTTCATCTTATGAACAAACGAGTTGCGAACTTTATCCAATGATGTTAATGATTTCGGAACTGTATGAAGACCGGATAGCATGTGTTCTTCTAACTCAGCATCGCTTTCAAATGATAAAGTACAATTCATTTCAGTACAAAATCTTAATGAATATAATTGCCTGTCACTTCTTTTCTGTTTTTCCTTAAGTGACTTGTTACGCTTAATTGAATTATCTGTTTTGCTATATGGCAACAACAACTTAATCGAGGGTTGAATTTTAAGATTTCCATACTCTTGTTCAATTCCCTCACCGATATTGAAATAACGCCACATCTTCATACTTTTCTCACCAAACTCAAATGAGTGATAGTTGCTAATGTTCTTAATCTTTGGTCCAGTAACTACAGTTTTATCATTGCTAATTTGAGCAACTGCTACTTTTGCATCTTTAGCGCCAAAACTATAATGCATAGCCTTGTGTATATCTTCAGCAGTCAAAAGATTATTACCAGAGTCAACGTAACTCCTTAAAATTGTCTTTACAACTGCACTCTCCCTGTCACATTGATCTTTTCCACAACAGGGTTCATTATAATCATATCTCAGCAACTTTATATCTCTCTCTTTGCATACATTGTAGATTGCTTCAGCTGAAAGATTTCCCTGATAGCAGCCGGCATTATCAGATTTGGTAAACATTTTCTTGATATGCGGTTGATCAATTCTGAATTGGTCTAAAACTGCAGTGGCTAACGAAACAACATCACCTATTCCCTGATCACACCTATACATTGAAGTAAAGTAAACACGTTTGAATAACTTTCCTGCTATTTTTATGAAGAATATATCCACATGTAAACTCATTCCTTTCTTGCCAAAATACTCTCTTTGGCCCTCTCTGTATCGAACCGGAAGAATTTTTTGACAAAAATCTTTAAGCCAGAAAGCAGTTTCATCGTTTAATTGCTTAAAAGCTTCGATTTTTGCCTTTTTCTGTTGAGAATCTCTCATCAGGTGTTTTATGTAGTTGAATACATCCTTTACAGCAATTTCCAAATCATAAATAGAATCAGCATCGTCAGAATTTTGAATTGTTAGTTCTTTGATCATCTCGATAGCTTTGCACAAATCATAGCAATCGGCACATACCACTTCTGATATCTCTGTGTTGGATTGAAGATTTTTTTCAGATGGATCTGATAAGGCATGTTTTGAGCTATGAGAAGAAATGTTTGAGTCATTGACACTACAATTGGTTTGATAACTTGTTTTCAAATACCTTTTTCCTTTTTCAAGGGCAGCTTTGAGAGATTTAGAACTAAATCTTTGTGCCAATTTTTGTAATGTTTGAAAACCATTCATGCCTGAAGCAGTAACATCATCTAATCCAGCTAAGCTTTTTCGACTTGAAGGTTTTATTGCATGCAATACTTTCCACAAACTTGAATCAGATAATAGTATATAATTGTTTTCACTACAACTTTTTCGATAGAACATGATAGCGTGGCTATATTTTGTCGTCAGTATTGCATGCACTATCTTTTGTTCTTCACCGCTGTCGTATTTTAATTTGGTTATTCCATAAGCAACATCATGCAAAATACCGCTTGTAAATATAAAGTCTAAGAAATGTTCACACTTTGTTTGATCAAGACTAGATCGGACGAATACTTTCTTCTCTGGAAATGCCAACCCTTTATGAGATGCATGCCATTTTCTTGCTGTTTGTATACGATGTTTGGTACACTCAAATGTGTTCATTATAAACTTTTTGGTATACTTGGTATGGTCTAATAATGAGAGGATAACTAACTTTTCCATGGAATCACTTTGCTTATATACTTTCTGAGCACGAATAATTTCAATTGGGAGAGGGCTATTTATTTCATCAACATTTTTACTGTTAAGAAAATCTATAAGTATTTTCTCTTGTCCAGGAGCAACAGCTTCCGCAAATTTTTTTTTAATAAGTTTTCTAGGCGAACATACTTGCGTTTTAACTTATCTTTAGTAGTATCTTCCAGATATTCGAACATCCTTTTCAATCTAAATTTTATTGGACTTGCATTAAGAACCTCAGTTACACTCTCACGGCTTCTTAGAGATTCGTCCAAAATCTCCTGTGAAACATTAATTTCACCGGGATCAAATTCTTCATCTGGAGTAGCAGGTGTCATATATGTTTCTTCTTGTTGTGTTTGTGTTTCTGTACATAAATTGGTGTTTTCGTTGACTCTAGATAAAGAAGTTTCTTGCTTTAAATGGGTAAAACACAGCATTGCACCAACTGAAAATACTTCATTGTATCGCTTTGACATTGATATGACGACATGTATTGGTGACGCCCTTAAAGCGGGAGATTTTTTTCCTTTTATATTTAGATGGTGAGGATGAAAGCATGTTTTTGGAGGACTCAATGCAATACCAAACGTGTACCGGTGAAAAGCACATATTTGTTCATCCTTTTCAAGATTTCTTTTAAGTCTATTTGCAATAAGTCCATTTTCTTCCCAAATATTATTATCGTTTAATCGCATGACCTAAAAAGAATTTTTTAAACAATTATTAAGTGTGTCATTTAAAGCATTGTTTATAATCTGACTCTTCACGAAAAATGTTTACAAGTTTGAAATACATTGTTGTTATTATTTAAATACAATATTGCAAGAGTGTGATTAATTTAGTGATTATTTAATAAAAGAGTGAGGAATTAATTAAAAGAGCTATTTTTTTTTGTTTAAAGAACTTTGTCTCAAAATCTTATTGCAGAGAAGTTATAAAGTATGTAATTATAAAAATTATATTACAGTCTGCGTAAATTTAAAATACATAATTACCTTTAAGTTGATGAGGTGTTTCTTAACATCAACATCTCCCAGCTGATGAATGTAGAACATTTTGTTTATAATTTTATGTTTTTTGAATGATCCACAATTTCCTTTTGAAAAGCAACAACAGTTTTCATAAAAATATTTGTTTTGTTTCATACTCAACTAAAAACAAGTTCTATTTATGCAGTACCTATTTCTCAATAGCAATGATAAAATATCTACTCTATTTATGCAAATTTTAAAGATCGTTAAAATAAAGTTAAGACATTTTTATGGTAAAGTAAACAACCGCCCACTAACTTGTTTCTCCACAATCGTGATATCAGCAATTCTTCTTCCATTCGATCACCACAAGTTATTTGGTTATGACGTAAATTTAAATAATTCACTTCTGATCATGTATTGTTTTTTATTACTATTTATTTCAATTGTTATGATTGCTATATCATAGTCAGAAACGCTTAAATTTTTTCTTAACATTACGTGCAATGTTTTGTGTAATGCTAAATGCTAATTTTGGATGATAGAAATTTTATTGTGAGCGAAAACCTCATCTGTGTGTCCAAAAAAATATCTCTTCGTACTTAATCATTTTTAACAATTTGTACCTTTATTTTTAACTTAATATCTAAAGATCACACGAATTTTTTTTATCATTATGTTCGGACCTTTTTGTATTGACAGTTGGATATGTTTACATTTTTACAAAACTAAGCGCCTCTGCCGTAATGGTTCATTTTGTAAGTATACTAAAACATTTTTTTCCAATTTCAAGCCTTAATATATTAATAGGCCTTAGGTATCACATAACTTTCTTTGCATTTTTAGACTCAATACCTTTGATAATTTCAAATCCTAAAAGAAAAATTGTGTGCAACACTTCGCCGCTAGAATTAACTCCGATTAAAAGTTGACAAAACTGATTGATTTTGTACTTTTGAACTATGATAATTAGCCAACCGCACAGTGTCACGCAACTTTTTTATATTTTTTGGAGAGAGCTTTTGGGTTACGTCTGATATTAACTACAAAAGCTATGTGCAACTTTTTGCCTTGCCAAAAAAATGGGTTCAAAGGTGGCAAAAACTAAATTTCTAAAAATTTTTAAAAAAATCTCAAAAATTTAGGCCCAGATTCCGAGTGAACGAAACATTTTTGAAAATTTTTTTTTTCCTTAACAGGTTTTCTCTATATTCTGATCAATATATAAAAAATTCAAGCAATTTGGAGGAGGTCACTTCCACAGTTTCAGGAATTTGCCTGATTCTTAGAAAAAACGGCTCTTAAGGATCGGCATGAATTAATTTATCTTGGTTACAGACCTATCATGATGAATGTTTCTGATGTATATAGAGAGAAATTGGTTTAGATTAATGTGTGTTTTCCCATGTCATGTTAGATAATTTTATGTTAAAGGAGTATGAGTTAGATAACTAGGAATATAAAATAAGATTTTAAGAAAGTTTTAGTTTTGTGGAGTGTGTCGATAATTTATTTTGGAATTTATTGCATTTATATAAGGTTCTGAAGAAAAGTATCATCAATCAATATTCCAAGAAACTTGTTGTTTCAGCTTTTTTCATGTTTATGACTTCAATTGTTAGTAATAATAGTATGGTTGGTAAACTATTTTTTTGCTAATTAATCAGCAAAAAAAAATTCACCAACCATAAAAATAAAAACCACAAAAAAAATTCACCAATTATAAACTTTGATGACATTAACATGAAAAAAACTAAAACAGCAAAGTTTCTTATATTAATCAGAAATTGATGAAAACTTTTTTGATTTTTCCATGCTAATGTTAGCATGAATCATGATTTGTTTTTTTTCGGTATTTAAATACAACTTGTTTAAATTAAAAAAGACGTTTAGACTTTCAAGATCAGTGTTCATAGAAAAAAATAAAAATAAAAGTTCTCGATTTATGGTAATGAATAAAATAAATTTGATTCGTCAGTAAATATTATTACATCAACTTTTTATAAGGCTTAAGAAAGATTAAATAACGCATTGATGTTTATTGTTTATTACATTGGTAAATTTTAAACCAATGAATGTTTATAATTTTTAGCCCATTTGTTTCCATCTTTTAGTAAGATAAAATTATAAACAGCGTCAAACAATTTGGCTAGGTCTATAAAAGTTTATACAACAAATTTTTATTGAAAGAATCACTTATGCTATTTACAATACCCAAGGTTGCATGTTCAGTTAAGTGCTGAGTTTAAAATTTAATGCTTTTTATTTAATACTTAATTTTGATTTAGATATTTATATAAATTTTTGTAGATGATTCGTTCAAATAATTCAGAGAAAGTGGCAAGTATGGAGATTGGTAAGCAGTTACTTAAACGGAACGTTTCACCAGTATAAGTGTTGTTCTTTGTGTTGTTGTTTTTTTTCAATTAATATTTAAATGAATAAATTACAAAAAATTAAAATTAGTTAAATCGCACCCATGTACTTTAATATTACATTAATCTATAAGTAATGAGTCAGTGAAGTTTTTTATGTCGAGTTCACTCGGGTGAGTCATTACGCAACGGCAGACTTTTTAATAAAAACTTTTATTTACCTGTTACGGATCCATGTATCGCGAATAATACTATGAAGAAGAATATCAATCCACAATCTAAATTCTGGCTGTTTGTTGTCAAGCAAATCTTTTTCATTTCGTAGATAGTTAATAAATATATGTTGGATTTCGCTAAAAATTTCCTTTATACTAAAAGTAAGTTTTAAATGTTTATTTTTACTAGATTTCTTCAGATGGGCTTAGAACCTCAGAAAGGACCATAAACCGTTAAAAAAAAACGTCTTAAATGCGAAACTTACATACGCAACAGAATTTGAATAACAACCTTGATTTACAACTGACTTTTGTTTAAAAATTCCAACGGATTTGATGTTACTTAACAAGGTAACAATTGCTTTAAAAATTAATTTGTTTTAAAACAAATTCACCATTTTGGATACCTTTATTCATTCATGTAATTATTTATTACCATTTACACATTCAAATCTAGCCATTTACTCCATAGTGCTTTTTATTATTAAAATTGTTTAATTTATGAAAATTGATTTCTGTCAAAACCGTAATTCATATTAACCAATACAAACACGTAAACATAGAATGTTAAAATACAAAACGCTGTCATAAAAAAAAAAAAAAAAAAAAAAAAAATATATATATATATATATATATATATATATATATATATATATATATATATATATATATATATATATATATAAGCTGTATAGCAATTTTTAACAAAAGAGTTTTTTTCTAATCATTTATTACCTCAAAGAAAACTTTTGTAAGTCATCTATTTCATTATCTGTTTTTCGCTTGATCTTTTATGAAGCACTTTTACTGATAAAATAAACCTTTTTCGTGGCATGTTATCGCTTTTCGTTCAAAGATAGGAACATTCGTGATTGATATTTTATAAAGTAAACTTGGACTGCTATTGACTTTATGGTCTGTCACTACAAACGAAAGCACCAAAGTAAACTTGGACTTCTATTGACTTTATGGTCTGTCACTACAAACAAAAGCACCAAAGTTTTTTTATGACATCTCACGAAAATTTCACTTTGGCAAAATGCAGGTTTCTTTGACATAACAGTACTGTTTCTTTATTTACTATTAAGGTCATATTTTTATCATTTCAGTAGTTTTTTTTTATTTACTTTATAACTATTTGTTAGCCAATCCCATAATTATTTAATTCGCCAACCAATTTTCATTCGGAGTGGCTAAGGAGTGGCGAAGAGTTCATAATTGTATGAAAAAAATTTTACTTTTTATTTTTTCTTATTAGAAGTATTCGCACCGATTGTTCGAAGTTACGCCTTTTATGATTTTTGACTAAATTTAGAGCAATTTCCAAGCATTGGGGTGAATAGATTCTGACGTCAAATCCAGTTAATTTGTTCAATGATATTTTCTTAATGTGTTCCTGTACCAAAAAAAAAACTGCCCTTAATAATTTAAGAAATATGTTGTACCTATCTTTCACTGATTGCGATAGATAAATAAGGACTATGGCTATTGTAAAGTAATTTTTTGTTGATCTTTGAGCTCTTTCTCAGTCATACGTCAAATTTTATGATTTTTACTTCATTTTAGTATCAAATGATGTTATTTTTTAAAAAATACAATTAATGGAGCCTTAGATCAAACAAATCCAAATCCAAAATGGTTTCCTTAAAAGATTGAATAAAGGACTTTCGATCTTTTGTTGTAAACAAAACTAGATCAAAACGTATCAATGTGATTCAAAAATATATATACACATATTTTCTGTGGTTATTTTATATGCTCTAAGAAGATGTAACGGTCGAATAACATCGCAGAAGAGCATTTGACTTGGAAATTTACGCTTGCTTCATATCAAAAAAGAGCCTAGATTAGGTATTGAACCCAGATCAGTAAAGGATCCAGCATTTTTTGGTGTTTGAGATAGCTAACAGATATGGCGCTAACTTCAAACGTATGCATGTTTATACTTATGTCAAATAATGAGGCTTTACAAAATATTGCGACGATTGGAGGCTGGGAACAAAAAGCACTAAAATTTCGTCTTCCCTTACTTAAACGTGAGAGAATCAATTTAGTGAAATAATTTTTTTAATATTCCTTATTAATTTTATACTATTCGACAAATTTTAAGTTTCATAGTATTTTCTCTCAGCGTTCATAAATTATGACCATATAAAGTTTACCCCCCCCCCCCCCCTTTAATTTGATGGGGTTACAAATTTTATATGATCATTTATGAACGCTCAAAGATAATACTTTAGGGCTTTTTTGTTCTAAGCCTTTAATCATTGCCGCTTTTTAAAAAGCAAAATTATTTGACATAAGTATAAACATACATATATTTGGATTTCGTTCCATGTTAGCTATCTCAAACACCAAAATATGCTGGATTTGTTACTGCCACAACTTTCTTGTTTCTGATGCTTCAGAATTCAGTGTTTAAGCGCTGCAAATGTTCAATAAATATTTATATACATATAAATTTTTAGCTTAAGACAAATATCTCAAGAAAATATGTAATAAGATTAATAAGTTTTTAAATTTTAAATTTAAAAATTTTTAAGGTTCAGAGCTTGCAGTTAGGTATCGGATCAAAGTTCAAACTATTAGAACCATTCAATTACGAAAGAACGTGAAAGCAGTCAACGTCACTAGCTCCTTGAATCCACTCTTTTTTTTTTTTTTTAATAATTTTTTACAAGAACTCTTTATTTGAAGTAGTTTCTGAGGCTTCTCCAAGCTCATTACACGGTCTACATTATCTTAAAAAAGTTTTACTGTAAGCACTGCAAAATTGAATTTTTTATTAGGAAATATTTTTCTTAAAACAAGAAATACAAAGCGCTATTTCTATCGATTTCATTTTTGTTATATTTCTACTGATTTAAAAAAAAGTCTGTCATTGGAAAATAAATTGGTTTAGAGTTATTTTCTTTGTATTTTACATCTCCTTTTGAACCATTTTGCAAGCCATTACTTTTAAACAATTTGTTACCTTATGACATAAATTATTCATAAAAACAAGGCTAATATATCAATACTTATGAAATTAAGTTTTGCTTTAAAAATTGCAGAATCAGAAAAGTCGAAAATCAGAGAAATGTAGTCAGCTATTGAAATGTAGTCATACTATTGATCTCTTAAAGTATTTTATTACTCAGAATAAAAACCTGATTTTAAAGAAATGCAACTTCATGAAATTCTTGTGAAACATATTTATTATAAAATATATCGCCTACATATAGGCGTGTGAAACATATTTGTTGTAAAATATATCGCCTACATATAGGCGTGTGAAACATATTTGTTATAAAATATATCGCCTACATATAGGCGTGTGAAACATATTTGTTATAAAATATATCGCCTACATATAGGTGTGTGAAACATATTTGTTATAAAATATATCGCCTACATATAGGCGTGTAAAACATATTTGTTATAAAATATATCGCCTACATATAGGCGTGTGAAACATATTTGTTATAAAATATATCGCCTACATATGGGCGTGTAAAACATATTTGTTATAAAATATATCGCCTACATATAGGCGTGTGAAACATATTTGTTATAAAATATATCGCCTACATATAGGCGTGTGAAACATTTTTGTTATAAAATATATCGCCTACATATAGGTGTGTGAAACATATTTGTTATAAAATATATCGCCTACATATAGGCGTGTGAAACATATTTGTTATAAAATATATCGCCTACATATAGGCGTGTGAAACAGCTCCATATTTGTTAATTAACACCTAATGTCTGATTTTTTACTTATATATAAAAAAATAAACAATTTTAAAATTAGAAATTTATACAATTTGTTTTTGCGAAAAGGTATTTTAAAGTGAAGTAGTTTTATCTTTACCTTACTATTTTTTAACCATTTATGGTTTTATGATATAAATAGTTTATTGGCCGGCTTAACAGATCTATTTACGACTACGGCTATATGAAGCTCTCCGACATGACTGCAGGAGGTTATCGAGATTAATGGTCAGCCAGAAGACTTAGCTAATTTTGTACAAACCCCTTTAAATAGCCAGGGCTTGAAGTGAGTGAACTGTATGAGATCAAAAGCATCTTACAAATTTCTAATTGTTATAAATTGGGCCTCAACGCTATTTTGTTTAAAAACCACGTTTTTTTAATTTCATAACGAATTTGTTTGTTTTTAAAATACCACCAGTTAACAAAAATAATAGTAATAAAAATGCACACAATCAGTATAGATAAAAAACCTTCCATTATTTGTAATTATGTTATTATAGAGTTAATGATTTGTAAATTTTTTAGACGCGCCGATCATTTGAAAATCCCCTTAAAAACTCAAAAAAAGTAAAAAATTTAAAAGAGTGGCGCGTGTATAAATTGTCATCCAAAATAAAAAAATAAAAAAATTTCACTACGAAAACAATACCTTGGGAATATTTTATGACACTCCGCTTATTAAAACTTGTTCCTGAGGGTCAAAATGGGGTGGGCTACTATTTATTGAATGTACCTTAACAAGGTGGTTATTATTAATATTCATTTTTCTACTACTACTAATTGAGCACAATAGTTCAATAGTTGTGTTATTGATTGTGGCTTAGCTAGGGAGCAGGGGAGACACATGTTTCCGGGTGCCACTTTAGGAGGCCCCAAAATGGGAAATGAAATTAATTATTTAATATTATTCTGATGTAAACTAATCTATCAATTATATAAATAAGTTTGGTTTTAAATGCATTTCTCCTGCGGACGTAATAAAGATTTTTGTTTAAAACCGCACACTTTTAATTACTTAGTTTAGTTTTTCGCAATTGACTAAGCGCCTATCTTTATCTTATGAACTTAGTTTTATTTCCAGTTTAATTAAAAATGAACTATAATGTTATTTTTTAATCATCTCTTACTCATTAAAAACCAATTATTATATTATTTCTCAATATAATCATCACTCACTCAATTCAATTTAACTCACTCACTTTAACGAGTAAACTAAAAAAACAAAAGTGTACAAGGAAGTCGATATTACTAACCGCATTGATATGAAACTTGATATTGAACTGATATGAAAGCAAATAAAACATCACTGAAAAAAGCTGCATTCAAAGAAGGCGTTCCAGTCTCAACGCTCAAAGATTGCAAAAATAACAACAACAAAGGCTTCCATGGCTCAGGTACAACAACGTACTCTCAAATGAAAAGATTGATGGTGCATTCGTTCCAATTACTTGGTGGCTGAGGTTATGGTTTAACCCAAAATGAAATCCTAGAATTTGTATGTAGAATTTGTATGTAGAATTTGTATGTAGAATTTGTATGTAGAATTTGTATGTAGAATTTGTATGTAGAATTTGTATGGCTACATTAAACGCGAAGATCAATTGCACTTATTCAAAATGGCAAGCGTGGTAAAAACTGATTTTACGCTTTTATGAAGAGATGGTCAAAAGAAATTTCAACATGAAGCGGATAACTTACCATCTAAAAAAGCCGCTTCTTGTACGCCAGAATTAAATGATCGTTATTTAGAATGCATCGCCAAGCAATATCAACAGACTGGTATAACTTCTTAGTCACATATTTGGAATTGTGATGAAAAAGATTTTTTGGGTGATCAAGGCAAAGCAACCGTAGTGTTCGAAAAGGGACAAGACGTGTATTTAAACTTACTGACAACAATGAAAAAATTCATTATACTGTAAACAATTGTTTTAACGCTGATGGGCATTTCGCACCACCATTTGTGATATACAAAGCCAAAAGAAACTTTTGTCCTGACTGAGCTAAGGGCAGTCCAGTTAGCACCAAATATTCAATTTCAAAATCAGGTCGGATGGAGCAAGATACGTTTATAAAATGGCTGAAAGAAGTATTTATATCAAAAACTGGGCAAATTGGTGGTACTTATATTTTAGTATTAGATGGACGTACAGCTCACATAACTTTGGAAGCGTTATTACTTTGCAAAAAACACAATACAATCTTGATTTATCTACCAGAGCATTCTTCACATATTCTACAATCATTGGATAGAGGTTTCTATTGTCATGTCAAACATGCATGGAAAGAAATGCTTACAAAGTATAACAAAGATTCAAAATGTAAGAGTTTAGGTAAACAAAATTTTCCACCGTTGTTCAAACTGCTGTACGAGAGCGGTAAATCTTTTACACGCTTGCATACAATCGCTGGCTTCCAGTACACTTGCTTATTTCCACTTAAAAAAAAAACATAAATTATTAGACATTAGCTATCACACAAACATTTAATCCACTTTCATCAACATTAGCAGGCTCTGCAACACCTACACCATCTTGCTCAGACACAGCTTCATCATCTTCAACAGCCGCAGCAGCACCTACTCTAACTACACACCGATTACCATCCTTCTTAATAACACTAGTTTCAAGTTTTGATAGGTATCAAGCATGTGTTGAGCGCTGCAAAAATAGTATCGAGATAGAGTTGAAGCAGTTTTTTCAAGCCAGAAATCAATTGCATATTAAGGAATTGAAGCAGTGCAACATGTCAAAACTTGGTGGAAAATGTATTACCAAAGAAAATGTGTTTGAGTTCCTCTAACAAAAACATGAAGAAAAAGCAACAAAGGAAGCTGTGAAAGTTGCTAAACTTAACGCAAAGATTTTCTATGCCAAGTACTCTAATGCCTGAGCATAACAATGCTGAGCAACCTCAGCAAAACAATAATAAAGAACAAGTACCAGCAGCCAAACGATTAAAAGTTGCAAAATGTAAAAAGTGTAGAATACAGTTATACACAGAAATGTTGCAATGCGAGAATTCGGTGTGTCGGGAACGATTGTGCAAAGAAGCATGTTTATCAAAGAAATATGTTGTTTAAACAAAAAATTTGTGTTGCAAAAAATGTAAAAACTTTAGTATGGTTTCTTAAGTATAAGTTGTGTTAAAAAAATAATAAAGAAAAGTTAAAATTTAAAAAGTTCAATGTTTTCTCAAGTGTGCGGTTTTATCAGAATGTCGCCTAAAACCGCAAAAAAAATTTTTCTTTACAGTTAATATTTTCGATATTGTATTATTATTTCTTTAACATATATTTATATCATCTGATGTAGTTTTTTATTACCTATCTAATGAAAAAAATGAAAAATAAAAAGTCAAAAAGTTATTAATTTTCATTGATAAGTGCGCAGTTTGACCCGGTTTTACTCTAATAAATTATACATTAAAATATTTTTATTAGAAAGATTCAAATATTTTTATGAGAATGATTTGAATATTTTTATTAGAATGATTTAAGTATTTTTATTAGAAAGTATTTTTATTAGAAAGATTTGAATATTTTTATTAGAAAGATTTAAATATTTTTATTAGAAAGGCTTAAATATTTTTATTGGAAAGATTTTATAAGAAGATAAAAACGATAAATAAAATGGTATTTTGTTTTGTTTTTACAATTTATACATAATCATAATTTTACTTTAACAATAAAGAGTTTTATTAAAATTCTTTTTTAATTCTATTATGTTGTTAGGTTAATATTGCAGCTAACTTTTTTTTATTTTTTTGTTAATGGTGGCGTTGTAGTTGTAAAAGCGAGAAAACTCTTTACCATCTTTTGAAATTTAGTTTATTTTATAAGCGCTAAAAAAAAAAAAAAATTCATTCATTATGTTTCTTAACTTGCTATATATTTTTTTTTAATCAATTGAAAATATTAAAAAGTTAGCCAGAGAATATTTGGCTAACATTTTTACTTTTAGATTTTAATCACTTCTTGCCATTTCCTACTGATAAACAAAATATTTTGTATTTAAGGTTAACTTTATTTTTTCAAAGCATTTTAGTATACTATATTTGCTTAATATTACAGTAAAAAAAGTTTTATTTCGTAAGACTAGTAAGAAGTTAAATAATAAAATTGATAATTAAAAAAAAGTGAGAAAAGATTTTTATTTTTTTAACGAAAGCATTTATTTTCACGAGTTTAAAAAAAAAATATTATGTTATGTAACAGAGATATGTCAAATTTCTATTTGTTTTAATGTAATTAAAAAGAGAGATAGAAAGAGTTGGTTATGTAAATAATAATGCGCCTAAACCTAGAGAAGGGATGAGGCGATAAGTTGTTAAAAGCATACAGAAATTGTCCATTTTTTTACCCCTCCTCTCCTGGTAACAGTATTGTAACTCTTTAGTAACAAGCCTAATACAAGCTGTTACAAAAGCACTAACCCTCCCCTACAGCGTGACGTTTATGGACAACCAAGGCCATTTTTATAGAAGGCCTCGACACCGCGGAAATTTTTTTGACTAATTGAATTGAGCCGATTTAAAAAAATAATGGCGAATTTATGTAAGTTATACAGCAGGCCTCGGTAGGAGGCGTGAGCTTTAGATCTCGCTCTCGTCCAACCTGCCCTGAAGTGGTTTATTGAGGCAGTTTACGGCTCTCGCTAAAGTACAAGTTTTTCGTATAAAAAACATATTTGAATGAAAATGACAAAGTTTGAGTTTCAGATTAAATTTTTTTGCTTACAAAATGCGATTGTTTAAATTTTTTTGTGTAAAAGTCACTGGTTTTTTTTTTTAAGGCTTGAGATTATATTTTAGTTATACCAATGGCTAACAACTTGTTGACTTTATAATTTAAGTTAGTTTATTCTACAACATTTGTTGTTTTTTTAGTAGAGCAGAGTTTTAGTATTACAAAAGTGAATATAAATATTACCTAATTATAATACAAAGTTATGAAGAGTTGGTAAAAAAAAAAAATTCTTTTTCTTTCAAACACAGATATGCAGTGCAGAGAGATTTATTTTACCTATTACCCTTGGTGTCTAATACCGTGTAATGTAACATTAATGAAAATGTAGTAAAGTTCGCAAAGTTGTTTATTAAAGAAAAGCATTATTGTTGTAACGAAGGTTAAAAAAGTCATTTTAAAAATAAACCAATAGCTGCATAATAAACTGCTTTGTTATTTTAAAGGCTATTGCAAAAAAATAATAATAATAATAGTAATAAAAAGAGCGCTGATTGAAATGCAAATTCCTAAACAAAAAATCGGTTTTTTATAAAAATAATATTATGAAAAAATAAATTGATAATACTCTGTCAAAAATCTTTTTTTTACTAAATGCTATGACTTCCCATAGATGGCTTTCCGTGCTAAGTCACATCTTTTTGTAAAAAAACATGCGCGCACATACTAGTAGTAGACACTTCACATGATTTTGATTTCTTTTCTATCTTTAGCCATAATTATTACCAAAATATGTGAAAAATATTGACGATTTCAAAATGAGTTCATTTTTTTCATTCGGATAATTGATTCCCGAGTTATGACGACTTATGTACTCCCCAATAATGCCTATTTTGGGTCGAAATTTGTGGAGTTTTTCTAAAGGATTTTTGGCACCGAAATTAAAAATTTTATTTACTTTTCAATTGACATCGACGAGAGTACTTACAGGTGAGCACAAATAATAAAGTTTATTCAGTCTTTTTTTTTTTTTTAAACAAAGGAATGACTGTATTGAATTATACAAATTGTTTTTGTGATATTGTTGGCCCAGGCGTTGTTTTTCGCTTTTGGGGTATTTGGGTCAAGAGCTTTAAAATTACGGTAAAAAAAATAAAAATTAACTTTGGTCAAGGAAAAATAGAGCTTTTTATTATGTTATTAATTGTCAGAGTGAACTAATTCATACAAACTTATGAAAATCTAGAAACTATATTGGAATCGGAGGGCTCGTACTTTAGGGCCCAAACCCTCACTCAATGAATTGAAGCACATGAAGATGAATGGTTTGATTTAATTGTTATTCATTAAATGTTAAACTTAAACGGATAATAATGAATAATAAAAAGTAAAAAGTCTCTTTAAAACATAATAAAAAGCTTGCACAAACATTTTTGATGTTTTTATATATAAGATCATGAAAAACTTAAAATGATTTGTTAAAATAATTATAATTTAGAAATAGTTCTTGATAGTTACACTGTTTTGTTTTCTATAAGCTCGTTGCGCTCAGTTCCATATGTTTTCGTTTCAGTCTGCTATGATTTTGCCTAGTGTTTGGTCTGACTTATTTCTTTATTCACCCAGTTTTTTCAGTTTTATGTTTAGTTTGTTTCGTTTATGCTGTTTGTTATTTTGTTTAATTTTTATTCGAAGAATAATCAAATAAAAATGTTTTTTATTTTTTTATTTTTTTGTTAATAATAAAAAATTTAATTAGAAAACAATTCTTTTATTTTTTTGTTAACAATAAAAAAATTGATTAGAAAACATTGTTTTATCTACCATTTCTTTATTCTAATATTTCTTTATCTATTATTTCTTTATGCTTTTCATTTTCTTGAAGCTTATTAAAACAAATGTAGCAAATTTTACTTAAATTTTTGGATTTCAATTTTTATATTTTTGTTTTATTAAAACAGTTGATGACATTTACAACATTTTTTATTGTACTTTTTCTATTTTATCAAAAAAGTTAATTTGTTTCTCTTATTCTTTGTAAATGAAAATGTTTTCAAATTAGTTAACCATACTAAAATAACTTTGAGTAAAATATATAAAACAACTTGCTGCAAGTGAAAGATATGAAAGAATTTTTGTAACTATTTGAACGTTGACAACTCATTTTCTATTGTTCGGCTCAAATAAAGAGAATACTCCGCGGGCTCAAAATTATTTATTTAAAGTAATCTTTAAATACAATGTTGTGATATTTATATTTGACTTGCTTTTATATTAATATCACGCTACAAGAAGATAAGCGCTATTACTCAATGGCGGATTGTGGTTTTTTGGGGCCCTAGGGTGATCGAACTTTTGGGGCTATAGTAACCCAGAAGCTAAATTTTCTAAATATTTGAAATAGCCTCATGTTTTTTTGAAGAAACGGAACAACAGACTTAAAAATCAAATACTACTAATACTAAAAAATTAACATTTACATAAATACTTTATCATAGTTATAAGTAATTGTAACAAAAACAAATTTAAAAAATTGTTCTCTTCTACACTTAATTGGTACATATTTCCAAACTTTTTTATTATAGGAAATCGATCTCCTGATATTATATATGACAGAACTGCGATGTTACCATATTTGACAGAGTTGAGAGGTTATCTAACCTTTCATTCGTCATTGTTGATCTATATTTATTTTTTATAAAAGTCATTTTTGAAAAAGACCGTTCTGATTTGCAGTTCGTTATAGGTATTGTTTGGTAAGTTTGTATAAAGGTTCGGAAATATATCAACAAGGTTTTTTTCAAAAACTAGTGTCAACATTTCGGAAGAAGTGACGCAATCATTTTGTTTAAAACACACCCTATCTATATAATGCTGAAATTGTCTGCATTCACTAAATAGTTCTTCTCTGATATCAATTTTATATAATGGCATAAAGGACTACATTGATTTAAGTTCAATAACTGAATCTCTTTGCCCAGGTTTAACAAAAGTTTCAAATTATCCTTATATACAACACTACTTTTTTAAGTTCAGCCCCCAATTTATTAAATAAAACATTAGATACCTCTAAATGAAACTTATCCCTTCCAGTAAAAATGTCTCTTCTTTTTTCTCCATCCGAATATATTTTTGCTCTTAGTCTTTTATGAGTATCACTTTTTTAACTTTTGGACTCATTTCGGCTGCTTTATTCTCTAAGTCTTTTAGTTTCGGCTCAGAATCTTCACTTAAAGATTTTATGTATAACTCTAGTGAATGGAGTAAAGCGTATCCTTCACATATACCTAAACCAGGAGTTTGAAGTACTTTGTTAACTTTATTAAATCGCTCCAAAATTATTTCCCTTATTACAGTTAAAGCTGCTGTTTCATGGTTCGTAAATCTTTTATAAAACCTTTTGCCTCTAATTTACATATTACTTTTTCAGTACTTCCTACAAATATATATTATTTTTGATAGCTAACTTTAGCTGTATGAACTGACTCATAATGAGTAGGCCATCCAGTGGAGCTTAAATCTTTTAGTAAAAATACCAGTGACGCTCTTTCACTCAAAACTTTCCTACGGTGTGTGGATGCAGAGAAATAGGTATTATGTGAACTATTTAACACATTGTATTAGATAATATGTTAAATAGTTCCGAATTATTTTGTTTTTTCCATTACAAAGCACACTGCTCTATTCTAATCAAATTTAAAGAATGCGCAGCGCATGGAGCAAAATCTGCTAAAGCATTCATTCTTTTTATTCGTGTCTGTAAGCCTGTTTATTTTCCACACATATTTGACGTGTTATTGTATGATTGCGTGATGATGTTTTTAATACAAAGACCTGCATTATTTAAAAACTGAAATACTTTTGTAAATAGTGTCTCACTGGTTTTTGATCTGTAGAAAGGTTGTAAATCATTCAAACATTTTTCCGTTATAAAAGTTAATACTATTACCAGCTGAGTCTTAATACTATTACCAGCTGATCTATATGAGCAATGTTTGGAATCTACAATAAGGGTATAATATTTTGTATCAACATCGTTTATCTACTAAACAATTCGTTTTAAAACATTTTGTTTCATGAGCTGCACTATCTCTTTATATGCACTTTTGGATAAGTAAGTAGTAGATTTCATCGCCCCAGTTTTACACTTTGTTAGATGTTCTTTTAAGAAAGAACTGTATTCTGAAATTAGCTCCATTAGGCCCCTAAAAATTCCAATGTGTGGAGAGTCCCTATTTTTGTCATGACGCCGTAGTGCCAAACCTGTTTCAGATAAAAGTTTTATTGCTGCTACTACCCGTTCTAAATTATTGTAATAACATTTTTAAACTTTAGTAGCCTGTTCTTTTAGCTCTATATCTATTATGCTTTTATTCGATTTTCTTGTGAGGTATCTCATCATGGTTTTCTTATGGTCATCAGATTCTTTAATGGATACAGGAATTTTTATTTTATTTTTCAAAAGAATTAGCTTCGATCTTTATTGTTTTGCTTTGGTTCTGGATATAAATCAATTCTATTATTATTTTGGAAAAGCAAAGATGACTGGTAACTTTGTTAATTAGTTCTGAGTCGATTTTTGCGTACAGAACTAATATCCTATATCGCTATAATTTACTCTGACATCATTAATGTCAGTAATTTCAGACAATTTTTCTCTTCTTTGATACAGCCCTTGCCTCTGTCCTGAACAAGATTTTTGGTTCAGCATTCTGTATCTTTGTTGCCTTCCGGAATATGCTTTTCAATTAGTTCTGCATCATCAGTTACATTTACCGCTTCCAAACATATCGTTCCTTTAAATGGTTCACCTACTTTGACAGCCTTAGATTGGAAAAAGCTGTTTAATTTTCAAAATTTTGAAATGTTAACCTATTACTCTTTTAGTTTTTATTCTTGACTAGCTCTTAAATATTTCTTTTCAGACATTTTTAATTATGTTGAAAAGTTCCAAACCTTCAAAATAAATTTTAAAGAAACACAAGAAAAAATTTGTCTACAAAAAATATGGATGTGCTTAGATTGCTTCAAAGTGAATTTTAGCGTTGAGAACTTTTAAAGTCTTATTTATTTTTACGCTTCGTTTTTGTTTTGCTACTCTTTGCCGAGATTGCAACCAAAATACACTGCTTGCAGCTATTTATAAAGTACGCTTTGTCTAAAATATTTTTATTGATTGATAATTTGGATAACTTTTATTATCATACTCCTTAGGGCAGCGCAGGTGGACATGAGTTTGTAGTTTGGTGCTGGGGCTCTGATCAGCCTGTGGGAGATCCCCAACAGTATATATATATATATATATATATATATATATATATATATATATATATATATATATATATATATATATATATATATATATATATATATATATATATATATATATATATATATATATATATATATATATATTATATAACTTCATTGACGATTTGTTATTATCTACGGTTACGGCGTTGCTGACGATTAACTTTACTACGATAAGCGCGTGAGAGTTACAAACTATGATTAGGCATTATGGCTTTTTTATTTATTAGACGAAATGAGTTTCGCTTAATCTAATCTCGGTACGAGGTATGGATTTAAATCACTTTAACTAACGAAAGTTAAATTATGCCTAAAGTAGTATGGAACTATGAGTGTATGATGAGTGTTCTTTTACAGATTTTAAAATAAGATTTGCTCAATTTATTCAAAATAACGTGCACTTTAAAAGCGCACGCGTATCGGTCGTTAAAAACGCTCTAGGTCTGCGTTTTTTGGAAAATTCAAAATCTTATTTTGAATTACACGAAAGACCTTTAGAAAAATTGCATAAGGATTTTGGAGTTAGCATTGTAAAGTTCTTTAAGCGCCTTACTTATGACGTCTAAGATTTGTTATAATGTACGTATGACTTAAGAGCAAAACGTTGTAGTTTTATTTAATGAAATTTGCAAGAAGTTGCCTTATGAAGTAAATTCTTTATGTTTTCTGTATAAAGAAAACCTGCATTCATCTTAAGCAAAATTTCTGTTCAGAATCAAACCTTAAAAGCTAGAAATTAGATAAACTTGTGCCCATTCAGAAAGCTATTAACCGTTTAAAATTCTTTTTTTTTTTACGTTATTATGCAATAAAGCAAAAAGTTATCTTTAGTAAAAATAGTTTGTTGCTTTATCTCCAGTTTTATGATTTTGCAAAAAGGAAACTAAAACTTTTTTTTTTTCTTTGTTACATTATAAAAACATATGCTTGGCTTAGTGAATTAAAAACTGCTAGCATGGTCTTGTAATATTGCTGCTGTTTTGTTTGTATATGTAATATATATATACAAATTTTTTATATAGATATATACTTTTTTATATATAAGTAAAATATAAAAATATATAATTATATAAAAAAGATATAAACATCGCAACACCGAGGTTTCATTACAATGCTAGCAGTTTGTAATTTACTATACAACCATATGTTTTTATAGTATTATTATAAAAACAAATGCTTGTCTAAGTAAAGTACAAGCTGCTAGCATAGTTTTGTATTATTGCTGTTACGATATTTGCATATGCAGTCATATATTTTCATAAATATAGATTTTGCACGATGTCAATTATAATATAAGCAACACTTTTTCCACAAAAAATACAAGTGATTGATGCTGCCGAAAGCTTGATGCCTAGTAGTAACTGTGAGTTGTATATATTATTTTGTCAATCAGCATATATTTTTTTGTTAATCAGCACCGTCTGAGAGTTATGTTTTTTATTAGTTCAGTTATTCATAATGTGTTACTTGTGAGTTACCCTTATTTATTAAAAAACAAAATTCTAAAGGGTTGTAAGGTTTGTTTGTAAAGGTTTTGTTTCTATTACTTTGATCAAATCTGATAACTGCCTATAGTTTATTATTGTTACCTATTTTTGAAAAGTATTTATTAGTTGGTGTTTTACGGGTTGTTACCTCAATAACGTTGCATGTTAATGTGATGTTTTATTCCACCATCTAAAATTTAATGGTATAATTAGCAGTGTAAGTACAGATTTTCTTTTAATAACATTTTGAAGAAAGCATTATCTAAATCTGTTATTTATCTCAAAATGTAGATTGAGCTTAGTAGGTATTCTTTCTGGGCTCCACAAATTTAGAGGCTTCAGACTATAGAAAAATATATTTTTAAAAGAAACTCTGAAAATATATTTTTTGATTAATCATTGAAAGAGCCCTCCTGTTTTAAAACAGCACTGGGACCCAAAAAATCTTGATTCACTACTGCACATTTCCATAATATATTATATTTTATATGTAATCCAGGAATAAATAAGATAAGTAAATCATTTTTAAAAAAATTCATAATAGGGATCTTTATTGATTTGTCAAAGGCATTTAAGACCGTCAACCATCAGATTTTACTGACAAAAATGAAAAGCTTTGGTATAAAAAACTAAGCTTTAAATTGGTTTAAAAACTACCAACAGACAACAGTGTGTTATTATAGGTAGAAAAAGCTACTCAAATTTACTAAAAGCAAAATTTAGTATACCCAAAGGTTCCATTCTTGCTCCTTATTTGTTTCTTACTTATACAAACGATCTTCCAAATGCCTCTAATATCTTTAAAACATAATGTTTGCCAACGATACAAACTTGAGCCCATAAGAGTAAAAGTGGACCAAGTCCATATTTCTATATTGTTAGAAATAAGCGTTCTTAGTGTTTGCATATATTATAAATCAGCCATATGTAATATTATTGATGTCTAGTATCATTTTAAATCTTTTTTCTAAAACAACAAGATATGTGAAATGCACAAATAAATTTTTGAATAATTATTAATAATATAATAATAGTTATGGACTTGGTCAATTTTTTCTCTAAACATAATCAACAAATCGCTAAATCATTTTTGTGTAAAATCATGAACAAATTTCATATTATTCATTTACAATAGCAATTCAAATTAAGACAAGTAGTACAAATTTATACTATGTTGTAAAAAAACACAATTACTATTTACTAATTATCGGCAAAAATAGTCCTCATTATTACAAACAGTACAATAAAAACCACACGAATTTACTGATTATCATCGCCGCTGTCATCGAGCAGTTCATCTTCTAGTACATCCTTGTTGTGACCACTGTGTTCCAACTTTTGATAGAAGTCATGATAGATGGGAGGAATATACTTTAACAGTTTCATTAGATCTGAGTATTTTTCTTTGCTCAGTTTTGTTGCTCCACAGTACAGTGGAGCCAAACTCACTTCACTAAGATTCGTTTGACGCCCGCGTTTCGCTAGCGAAATGAAACTGAATGATGCGTCATCATCTAAAGAGTATTTAAAGAACAGTTTGTATGGCTCGTTCTTTCTAAGTTGCAGCCATTGCATATCCAGCCAGTTGACCTTCTGATCACTCTCATCCTCTTTCCGATTTGTAATTAATTTCAATAAGGGCTCCACACTCTTGAAATTATCAGTGCTTAATCTTGCAACACAGAAGCGCTTCTTCATAGAGCAGTTCTCGATCAATTTGTACCACTGTTCTGGCACAAAGATCTCTGTGGATTTTGGTTTTGCTCTCTCAATTATTCCAAAATCTGCATTGTTAGGCAAATAAGAATGCCCTGAGACCATAAACTTATGATTCACCAGTTCAATACTCGTCGTCTGCGTCAAATGCACCCATAACAGTGCAATTTTTATATTTCGATTTTGGCCGCCGCACGAGTCGCTGAATGCTGTAATAGACGTAATATCCCTATTTGCCAGATTTTGACAATATGCCAATAAGCATGAACCGATCTCACCTGCACCTTGTGAGGCTGTTCCCTCATACCATACATTCACTGCATTGTCATTTTTAAGGTCATGAATGCCTAGATTATACACTGATAATTGCCGGCAATAATAAACTTTATTGGTTGTAAGGCAAGGCAATGACATGACCTTTTGCAGGTCAAAACAAAAAGATGCATGTTTATTGTCTTCATTTTCCTTTTCTAGTTTTAAGAATTGACGCGCCTTTTCTGCTTTGCGCAAATGAATCTCATGCGCTGCTTTTAGTTGAGATTTTTTGTGTTCAGTTTTTTCTATTTCAATGTCTGTTTTGAAAATGTCACATTTCTTGCACGTATCTTTTAGTGGCTGATGGAACGTCAAGTTAAATTCATGATTAAAAATGTCCCGAAATTTCCACTCTTTTTGGGATTCGACTGAATCCTGTATGCATTTTTCTCTATACATGTCGCACATAGTGGATACCGTCAAATGAGCAGGTAGAAAGCGGCGAGATGCACTGTGACTTCTAGTATAGTGACTTTTGTATGTGGGAAACATGCGAATATGATCTTTAAAGCGAGTGATGTGTTCCTCATGAATGCGTTGTGTCTTGTGATCATATTTTCCTCGTCCATCTTTGCCTGACACACCGCCATTCTCCCGTTGGTTGACTAACGCACGATTTAGTCGACCGCTGCTAATGTCAAATATCGCCAAGAAGTATGGTTTGCAAACAGTAACGGGCTTATTATCTGCAAACACAGAGTATACTCGTGCAAAATCCTTTGCATGTTTTTTTTCATTTTTCGTAATTTTGTTTTTTCTTACTCTTGGTCGTCTACGTTCTACTGTTGATTGTTTCACGCAGCCAGCAAGAAACAGATTTTGTGCATCAAAATCTCCCAATTTCCAGAAATTTTCAAACAGAGTTTTAGTCTGCTCTAAAGTCAAATTTTCAGCACATTTGTTTTTGCAACTGTGATTTATTAAATAATGTTCGTTTAATTTCTTAGCTTTTTGTAACGTTCCGCCATGCTTTACATATTCGCTACCTGTATTTCGTAAGCGCTTAATCACATTTTTCTTCCAGTTCGTTACACAACGTTTTCGTTATCGAGGGCGTTGATCGGTTACAATCGGAGATTCAGTTGTTACAATCGGAGATTCAACTGCTACAACCGGTGAATTATCGGCTACAATCGAAGATTCAGCTGCTAATGTAGAACGTTCTGTCTGTATATCTGCTGCTAAGTTAGGATCTGCAATTGTTGTATCTGTAGCTAGAGATCTCTGAACCTTCTTGCACTTTATCAATGCCAGTGACACCATGTGTGCGGCTCGTGAATGCATGTTTACACTATTCTACAATAAATATTTTTTAAATATTACATACATTCAGAATATTATTAGAAAGAATAATGTACATGTACACAACATGCATGCAAGTGCTCCCCTAGCTAGATGTTATTAAAGCCACAAAATAGACCTTTCTAAAGAGGCTGTAACTTTGGTAGTGACAGACCATTATATCTACTGTCTAACAAATCAATATTTATATTCCTGCTGAGAGCAATTGAATAAATCTTATATTATCGCTCACCAAACTATTTCAGTTTTGTCACTTTATAAAGTGTGAAAGTGCTGAATACTTCACTATATTAATATAAAACCATAATCAGATATTCATTTAAAGCATCTAACGTGTACAAATGTTATTCTTGTTCTAATATAATAATAATAATTCTATGAAAATTTGTAGTTTATGTGGTCTTGAATCTGGATTTCTTACATTAAAGCACTATCAATGGACTTGGTCCACTATTACTCTCTATACCTGGTGATTTATTGTTAGAGTAAAAATGTGCTGCCCTCTGTTGAATAAGAAATAAATGTGTTATGGACTAGGTCCATTTTTGCTCTAAAAATATAGCAAATTTTTAGCAGTTTTACATACATAAGAGTCATTTGAAAAAAATTGGACTTGGTCCACTTTTACTCTCATAGGCTCACTTATTTTACACATCAAAGACAATCGAAAACCTCTTTGAAAAAATAAATGCTGAATTAAAAAAAATTAAATTATGGTTTAAATTATATTAACTGTCACTCAATATAGAAAAGTATATACTATTCCACTTTAATCAACAAATTTGAAAAATACCCCTGAACATACCAGCAATTAATGTAGAAAATATAACCATCAAAATAGCTCTAAATACAAAACTCTAAATACAAAGTTTTTAGGGGCTCTAACTAATAAACACATCTCCTGGAGATTCCACATAAATTAATCAAACACAAAAATATCAAAGATCATAGATTTACTCTAAAGCAAGACCAATTTTGTCACAAAAAAGTCTAAAACTTGTTTAGTTTTTATTCATACATAGCTATCTCATGTATGCCAATATAGCATGGTGCAGTATCAACAAATTTAACTAGAACCACTTACGTCAAAAACACGCTTCAAGATTTTACTTTTGCTCAACCCTTACTCGAACAAATGAATGCACTAAATATATTTTAAATAAATATTTATCAAAATATACATTTCATGTTTAAATATAAACTAAGTCTGGTTCCAGAACATTTTACAGCACACTTTTCAAAAACAATATAAATAAATACAATACAAGAGCAACAGGCAACTTTAAGAGACCGTTCGAAACAACAAGGCTCTCAAAATTCTCATTTACATATCGTGGTCCCTATTTATTTAACAAAATAGTTTCCAGAAACGAATCACTAATAAACTCAAAGAGCGAACATTCTCTGAAAATAAAGCTAAAATCTACAATAGTTAAGTTAAACAACTATTAAGAATTTTTTTAAATTCCAAAAAAAAATATAACTCAACTTTTAATACAAATTGATAAAAAAAAATATGACAATAATAACATATGTATATGTATATATGTAACACATACATATATATCGTATGCAACTGATTTTTATGTATAATGCAAGTCTAAAAAAAGGCACTCGATGACAAGACTAACTTCAGTCTTCTGCGAGCTTCCTATAACTACAAACAAGTAATTCTTTTTATCAATTGTATGCAAATTTTTTTTTATCATATCTCTACACAAACATTATTTTGAAATGTGGTAAATAAACATATTGTGAAACATCTTAACATATTTCCGAAAAATTAGCGGATTCATTTTTATCTATTGTTTTTTTTGTTTTAATTGGAAGAATATAGAGATATATTTCTCGGATTAATATTTATGTTTACGTTATTATATTGTTGTATTTGGTATTTATTTTAATCATGTTTTGGAGTTATATGCAACTATATCTTTATTTACTTCGTATATTTTTATTTGATATTTATATTTGTATATCTTTACCGCCAATCTGTGATTGGTTACTTGTAAAAACTTTGTAGTTGTAAAATAAACATGCATAAAAAAAAATTGAGCTGGGAAAAGCAGTTTGCTAATTGATGGTGTATTTTTCTGTCATATGCTTTCAATCGTTCTGCATAAAAAATCGTACACATGAATAGGAAAATACTTTGGCATGGTTTATGTGCTTTAAACAAATACCTTCCAGATAGATTCTCTTTCAACTTTTATACTGTGGAATTGGAGCATCAGCATAAATTCTAAAATTATTTTATACTCAATAAATTGAAATTTTCAAATTTATTCCTAAAACTCTAATTGACTTTACTTTTTGTGTTCAGAGAGTGATAATATTCATGTTATAAGAATCAACTTAAAATTAATTTTGAAAATTTTATTTAGCAATGTACACTGTCGTTTTATTTAGCAATGTACACTGTGGATTTCAAGAATATGATTAGGTATAATTTCAATTCAATTTAAATTTATCGATATTTTTTATTAAAAATATAATTACCCAAATTTAGTAGGGATTTACTAAAGTTAAACATACATAATAAAAAAAATTTAAACTCTCAAGGTCATAATAAATAAGATAAAGTGAAAATTTTTTGAAAATATGAATTCACTTAGATGTGGAAAAATTCACAATTGATAAATTGTTTGGGGGCGTTTCTTTGACACCTGACGTAATTTTACATGAAAGTGGATGAGGTTGTGAGACCTAGGGGAGGGGGGTATTTACACACAAAAATTTTGCCAAAGAAGAAATAAATCCTAGATCCGCCCCTGTTACATTACATTTAAACAGAAAGTTTGTTTGAGCTTATACATTTATACGTTAAGTTACAAAATTAAAAAAAAGAAACATTGGAACGTTCACTTCCGTGTTTGCAGTGAAAGATTTTTTTTTGTTTTACTGTATTTTTTTTATCTCGAAAGTGTTATCAATCTCACCGCTTTGTTGGGGCGTTTTTGAAAACTAATTAGTTTTATTAAATTTAACCTTCCTCACAAGTCGCATCAATAGTTTTTTAAAAGTTTTACTAAATTAGAACATAATATAAAAACAAATTTATAACATTTCACTAGTAAAATTATCAATTTAAAAAACAAACTGGGTTATCAATTATATCCACAGAATATAGAAAAAAAAACATTATGTAAAGTTAAACATCTCTTTGGGAAACTTCCTGTTAAAAAAAATAGTTATAAAATCTAAGTCTCTTTTAAACTCCTGGATGACCATGGGACTGATAAAATCATCAAAGAATAACAAAAACTTTATGATAAATAATTAAGGCATAATCAAATAAAAATTAAATAAACTACAAAAATTATAAAGGCTTGTTTTAAAAAACAAAAAAACACTCTTAAAAAAATGTATTATGCAAAATTGTTCGAAAAAACTAACGGCAACACTGCTAAAGAACTCCGCTCAAGATAAGACCGTAAGGACTTCTTGGGATACCTAAAAAATTTTAAAAAAAAAAAAAATATTATTAAACAAATAGTTGGTAAAAGTGAAAAAAATAATCTCCCTCAAAAGCTTTTAATTAATGGTAAAATAATAATAAAATAAAAATAGCTGAAATACTAAAACCATTTTTTGTCGAAGTATGTTCAAATTTGGCAAGTAAAATTCCGCTGAGTACAATACAGTTTGAATTTTATGTCAAGTCGAGTAATTCTATGGAAGAATAAAGTTTAAGTTTAATACTTTAAATAATCTAAAAATTGTTAAAAGTGAGGGTATTGACAAAACTAGATTAGATTAGATTAAAATTTATTAGAACAGTGATACATGTTCTAAAGGACACGCAGGTCCATTAAATATGAAGGACTCTGACAACGTACCCAGCAATTACATAATACATATGCTAGATAATTTACAATGTATATATATATTACAATTATATAGACCAACAAGTTATAAAACCACAGTAATATAAGACCACAGTTATAAAACAAAAACTAGTTACCCAAAACAGAATTTCCAAAGTTGATAGAGTTAATTTTAACTTTAAAGCTCTTTATATTTTTGGCATTAATGACGTCAGACGGCAAGCTTTTTCAAATATTATCAACCCTGAGTGGGAAAGAATATTTACTGACATCAAGATTACACTTTAGTTTGGGTAATTTGAATTTGTGACCTCAAGTGTAAATATAGTTCTTTGTTAAAAAGAAATTTTCTTTATTTAGACAAGCTAAATTGTTAAGAATTTTGTATCATGTGGTTTAAGTCGAATAAGTTATCAATTAATATAAAAAAACTAAATGGACTCTATTTCATCCAAAATCCAAAAAATATCTTTTGCCAAATTATATGCCTCTAATATATATAGATAATATTCAAATAAAACAATCAAAAGTTATACTTTTTTTGGAGTTTTTATTGACGAAAATCTTACATGCGAAAATCATATTGAAACATGCGCAACAAAATTTCAAAAAATATTGGAGTATAATAATATAGCGAGAAGTTTTGTAAATAGACACGTTTAATTCAACTTTATTACTCACTTATCCAATGCCATCTAAATTATTTAAATATCGTATGAGGTTGAGCTAAAAAATTTCAATTAGATCCTCTTTATTAGCAAGAGAAGCATCTAGCACGGCTAATAAACTTTACAGATCGTTCTACTCATACAAAACCACTTTTATTCGAAATGAGTATTTTTAATATATACCAACTAAATGTCTTTAACGTTCTTTGCTTTATATTCAGATCTAAGATAAACTTAACTCCTATATCTTTTCAAAATTTATATACAATAAAGCCCAAAAACAAATATGATCTGAGAAATGACAATTTTATTTATCAACATTATTCGCATACAAATTTTGGATGATCTCTTGCATCCTATTGCGGAGCTTTTCTGTGGAACCAAATAGTTTTAAAAAAGTTGGAATTTTCTACTTTCAAAAATAAACTGAAAAAAGTTATTTTCTCAATAGATAATATTTTCGAGTCCTTCTGATCTCGATTCTTTTTTATAGGTGTTATCGAAATGTGATTTAAAATATTTGATTTTACTTTTATTGTTTTGTTAAACAGTATTTTATAATTGAGACACCTTATCTTATTCGTATGTAGGTTTTCTTAAACGGTATTTACTTTTTATTTTATATTTTTTTAAAATAATTGGTTTATTATTGTTGTGCTAGCTGATCTGACCCGTAAAAATACGGGTCTTTGTAAGTCTATTTCACACTGACCTTTCTATACTTTTTTCTTTATATATAAATATATATATGTAGAGTTCCACGCGGTTATTAAAACAAATCTCGTTTTAGAAAATAAAAATAATGAATTTTTTTTTCCATTACTATAAGTATATAGTCTTAAATGTTAAAAAAAAATAATTAAAGAAAAAAAAAAAAATTGAACAAGCTATTTATAGATTTTAAAGTAAACGGAAAAAGAATAATTTCATTTAAGAAAAAGTGTTTAACTTTCATTATTTTTTTAAAATCTTGTAGTGATCCAAAATTTTTCCAATTAGTTTTAAATTGGTCGGCTGCAAAGCTGGTTTAATATGTTAAAGCACTAACATTTAATTTTTAGTTATTTCACGCGATATAAGCAAAATAGTTTCTTACACAATCATGATGCGTAGCTGACCGCTGGGAAGGAAAAGTTGTCTTTTTTCATCAATTTAAATTTTTTTTTTAAATCCTTGTCGATAATTTACGTCAACTAATTAGCCATATTAAGGTTTTGCAATAATTAAAAAAAATTGGCATCAAATAGTTAAAAAAAAACCACTCAACTTCCTGTTGCGTAGCTGACTGCCAAAACTAAACATTTAAATGTCGCAAATTTTGTCAATTTTTTTAAATGCAACAAATAGTTTTGCCCAAACTATTTTAAACTTCAAAACATTTATAGTCAATTAGAAATTATTTAAAACTCCAAAAGACTTTATAGTCAATATAAAGATATGGAATCACTGCAGGAACCAGTTGCTTGCGCATCCAATGAAAATAAAAAAGGTGAGCATTGTGTTTTTATAGAGTTTTTAAGTAATTTTTACATTTATTTGAATGTTTACTTTTTTTATTACAGCTATAAAGATAAAAAATAGAAAAGCAATGAATCAAAAGAATTACATGAGTAGAAATCATGAAGAAAAGAAATTCAAAGCTAAAGAAAATGCTAGACTTCGAAGATGGAAAAAAGATTTTCGAAAAATTGCAGCTGAAAGATTAAAAAGTTTAGAAAGAATGAGAAAATTTCGACTGCGGCAAAAAGACGCATCTTTATCTCTCGAATTAAATCACTCGTCATTTGCAAATGTGCAAGTTAAAGGAAAGTATATAAAAAAATTGAATCGCTCTCTTCCCAAAAGTCTTGTTCAGAAAAAGGAACTGTTGTGTTGTTTACTCAATGAAACTCAACCATTAACTTACTCAATTCCTAAATCAACAAACAGTCTCCGAGAAAAAGACTTAGTGGTTATACAAAATTTTTATTGCGACGATGAAATAAGTCGAATATCCTCAAGAACAGCAGATTATACTTCTGTAGTGATAGGAGAAAAAAAGGTGCGTGTTCAAATTCGACACATGTTATATACGCTAAAAGAAGCTTTCGAAGAGTTTAAGCTAAACAATGCAGATATTAAATTAAGCCTGTCAAAATTTTGTCAGTTGAGACCAATTTACGTTCGATGTGTATCATCAATTCCTCATAACGTGTGCGTTTGCATGTTACATGAAAATATGCGATATGCTCTTGAATCACTTTCGCGGGGTTCAGATATATTCACTACAATTAAAACGGGAAACTCTATGATTCTAAACTTTATTTGTGAAAAACCAACAAAACAATGCTTCAATGCCGTTTGCAAAGAATGTACTGTTTGTAATATGTTTGATAAATTATTACTTCAGTTCGAACAATTTGAGTTAGATGTTTCATGGAATCAGTGGCAGAAACCTCAAGCAAAATCGTATATCAAAATAAAAAAGGTTAAAAAAGAAGGAACAATTGCAGTTTTATTATCACATATTAAAGAAATGCGTGCAAAGTTTATTATTCATTGTAATGTCAAGAGCAGTCAATCGTCCGTATTTAAATTTAATATAGAATCAGCGATTCAAAAAGACTCAAATAAGGCTGTTATTCAAGTTGACTGGGCAGAAAATTATACTTGTATTTACCAAAACGAAACGCAAGCAGCTCATTTCGGTCAAAATCACATTTCTATATTTACATGTGCAGTTTAGCATCGTCAAATTAAATCTTTTGCGCTAGTTTGTGATTCAAGCGATCATACAAAATTATCTGTTGTTCCAAACATAAAGAAAATTATCGAGCTTCTATCAGACGATATTACAGAAGTTCATATTTTCAGTGACAACGCAACATCACAATTTAAAAATAAATATATTTTGGCATCAATGAAAATTTTAGAAAAAAAGCATACAATTAAAATGCACTGGCATTTTTTTGCTGCAATGCATGGAAAAGGAGTTGTGGATGGAATTGGAGCCACTGTAAAACGTGTTGCCAGAAAAAATGTTTTAACTGAAAAATATATAATTTCTAGTGCTAGCGATTTGGCAGCCGCAACAAACAATTTAAAAATTACCGTTATATTACTGACTGATAAAGAAAAGCTAGAGATAAACAACTCTCTTGGTTTGAGCACCTTTTTTAAGAAAACAAAAAAAATTAAAGAATTGCATAAATGCCATTACTTTCAGGTTTTAGACGGTAACCTTGTAGGTGAGCAGCTTTCGCCAAATATTGCATAATATCAAAGCGATAGAAGCGTCTAGACATTTAGCAGTGATCAAGTAATTTAAAAATCACCTTAAAAAGCTGTAAAAATTTCTTAATAACAGCCATAAATAAATATTAGATTTGTTTTGCGTAGCTGATTGTTGCGTAGCTGACTGCATGATTTCTTAAAACGTTTTTTTTTTTACCTGTTATTGTTATTCTATTGAAAGTCTTACTTATTTTTTTTAATACTTTTCAAGTTTTCTTGGGGTGACTTTTTTTGCGCAACTAAGCTCGGAAGGTTTATTCAGTTTATCCCTAATACATTTCGATCAACAATAACAGCTTACACGTTTAAAGAACTTCTAGTTGTTGCTTTTTAAATTATTTTAGTTGTTCGATTATTGTCCAAATACTTGATGCTTTTAAAGCTCTGAAGATCAAAGTTCCAAAGTAAATGCAAGTAAAATGAATGTATTTATATACATCTTTGAGTTAAAAACGTTTATATAATAAGGTTGTGAACAGATAAAAATATCAAGAGTACATTTAAAAGGAAATTGTATTACCTACCCCCTAGCCCCATTATTTAAAAAAGTGAGAGTACTGAAGCTTCTAAAGCCCCCTCCCCCTTTTCCACCCCGGGGTCCAGGTTTCTTTTAATGTAAAATTATCTTTATAAACTTTATAAATAAATTTTATAGTTTCTAAATACAAGCTATAAATATAGTTTTAGATTTGTTTTGGGTTTTAATTTGAATTATAATAAAAATTCGCATGTTGCGTGGCTGATTGTTGCGTAGCTGACCGCATAGTTTTTTGAAAACTTTTTATTTGACGTGTAATTAATATTATATTAAAAATTTTTTATAAATATAACTTCAATGAAATAATTGTTTTTGAAGAAAAAAACGTTTTTATAAAAAAATAAATTATAGATTCGGAGAAAAAATAATTTAAACTTTAAATTAAAAAAACAAGCTTTTTTGCGCGTTGCGTAGCTGACCGCTGTCTTTTATTTCTATTTTACTTAAATTGTCTTCTTATCCTTTTTTTTTTGTGAATAATAATAAAAAAGGATAATTTGAGTGTAAACGTATAAAAAAATTAAAAATTATAATATAATGAGTCAGTTAAATTTTTAAAAACATGTTGCGCTCGTTGCGTAGCTGACCATAGAACTCATCACATGAGTTCTATGGTCATATATATATATATATATATATATATATATATATATATATATATATATATATATATATATATATATATATATATATATATATATATGACCATATATATATATATATATATATATATATATATATATATATATATATATATATATATATATATATATATATATATATATATATATATATATATATCCTAGCTTTCCGGACCGATAAAATACGGGTCTTTACCAAACCTACCATTTCTATACTTATTTATTCCACACCGATCATTTCTATACCTATTATTTGCTTACGAAAATATTTTTACGCAAAATAACTCATTTAAAAAAACTGCTATAAGAGCAAAAAAATTAACATGCGTTTCAAAAATTAACATGAATTTCAGCATTTCTTTTTCACGGTTTGTAGATTTGGGGTCCTAATATCAATGAAATACCCTATGGAAACTCTTTAAAGGGTGATAGTGCATGTCATATGGAACACAAAATGAGTGATTTGAAAATCCTGGATTAAAATCCAACAGACTTATTTAGCTTTGAACGTTTTACTACGAAATACCCATACATTTAGACTATGAGTAGCCCAAAAAGTTTGTTGAAAAAAATTTTTTTTCGCATTTTTTTTTACAAAACACTACATAACACAAAACACTACTTTTCCACACAAAATATATGACTTATTTGAAAGATCGAATTCCAAAAGAAACAGTTATTCTGTCCACTTATCTGAATTTTTAAAAACAAATCAATTAGAACTAGTAGATGTAACTAAAGGTTCTGGCCCTAATTATACATATCGGCACCAGACGCTACAGAATTCGTCATATATTGATCACGTAGCCATACCAAAATATACAAATTTCCTAAGTCTAAAATGCATTGTTCATCCTGAGTGCTCAAATAACTTAAGCGATTATTTACCACTTTCAATATCAGTTGAAGTTGAAGGTAAGCACACTAAATACAATACCACAATAGAAGAAGATACTAATATTCCTAGCTACGCTTGGAACGATTCTAACTTTATAAGTTAATATAATGATCATTTAACCAATTGCTTTAACTATCTTAATTTTACTGATAATTATGAATACGACCTTATTCAAATCTATAAAATAATTGCTGGCAGCGCTCAAATAGCTTTTAAGGAAACTTTAAAAAGTAAAAAGCAATGTTTGTATTCAAAATCTTGGTGGACACCTGAATTAAGTCGTTCTAAAACTATTCTTTCAATTCATTTCAACAAATGGAGGGATTCTGGTTTTTTTAAAGATTTAAACTCCGTAACTTTCAATCGTTACTTAATGGCTCGTAAAAGCTTTCGCAAAGCCGTCAAGTTGGCTCAAAATAATAAAATTTGCGCACAGTATATTAAAATTGAAAAGTTAAAATATATTAGACCAAAAAACTTTTGGAATGCTTTTAGATGTTTAAACAAAGACATAAATTCTAGATTATTTACCGTATATAATAAAAAAGACAAAGAATCCATTACTTCAGAATTTGCAAACCACTTCGAAAAAGTACTGAATACTTCAAAAATAACACATCGTAATGGAAATCATCGGAGAATTCCCCCGTGTACAAAACATGATGATGTTATAATAACTGAAGAAAATATAATTAGGGCTATTTCGAACCTAAAATTTAAAAAATCTCCTGACTCTTTCGGTATCTCAGCAGAACATTTGAAATACGCAAATTGTGATACTTTAACAAAATGGCTCATCAAATTTTTTAATTATTCCATTAATTATGGATGGACGCCATTATCAATGTCGACGTCTATTATTGTACCCCTTGTTAAATCGTATAAAAAATCTTTAGATAGCCCGAACAATTATCGCGGTATTAGCATTATACCAATTTTTACAAAGGTTCTAGAATACCTAAGCCTTATTATATGTCCGGATATTAGAGATACTCACCCCCTACAATTGGGATTCAATGCTAACTGTTCAACGCTACATGCTAAATTTCTAATTAGCGAAACAATTAAACATTACAATAGCAACAATTCACCTGTATACCTATGCTCTTTAGATGTAGAAAAAGCTTTTGATAGCTGCAACTGGAATATCCTATTTGATAAATTATATTTCGATAAAAAATTACCACTCTGTATAGTTAACACTATCTCTTCGTTATATAACAATAGTAGAACAACAGTCTCATATCAAGGTTGTAAATCAAACTCCTTTCTTCTAAAGCAAGGAGTAAGACAAGGATCGATTCTTTCATCTCACCTATATAATATTTACACTGAAAGTCTTCTTGAAACTATTACAAATCAAGGTATTGTTGGCACATCGATATATGGTAACTTCACTGGTGTGGTGGCATATGCGAATGATATCATACTTTTAAGCTCTAACCTCTCTGGTCTCAAAAAGCTGATAAAAACATGCAATATTTACAGTAATTTAAATTGTATTAAAATAAATGCCGAAAAAACTGAATTCTTGATTTCAGGTTAAGCACAAATACAAACCAATACGATAACGATATCTAGTAATAAAATAAATCTTCAGAATAAACTTAGACATCTGGGATTCACATGGGATACTAAACATTCAACTTTTGCTTCACTCAATAATACAAATGTTGATGAAAAAATTTCAAACTTTAGAGCTGTTGTTCAAACTCTTATTCAATCTGGAATCCGGTTTGCCCACCCAAGTTCTATTTCTTATATATATAAATTATTGGCAGTCCCTACCTTAACTTATGGTATGGAGATATGTGAAAATCTTCTGATTTGATGAAAAAGCTAGATGTAATTGGAAGGAGTGCACTAAAATCGCTTTTAAATGTTTCAAAACACAGTAAGAACTATACAAATTCGCTATTTAAAATCCAGGAAATTTCAAAAAGTATTCAACAAAATAAATTAAACTTGTTTCTTCGTCTTCTTAATAATAAAACAACTTCAGACATTATCTTTTCACAACTGAAACACCCCTTATTTAAACATTCGTTTGTTGGCGATATTCAGGACCTATGCCGTTTTCGGATGCTAAATTTTCAAAACTTAATTCAAAATAAAAAGAAGATAAAAATAGCACTTTCTAAAAGTGAAATTCCCTCCGAAGTTGAACAAACTTTGAAACATGCAATAGAGTGCTGGAATGCGAAAGAGCAAAGAGGAATTTTTAAACAAATTCTGGAAGAAAAAATTCTTAAGTGAAAATCACGAGAAATAACTTTCTTATTTTTCTTTTTTACCTTGTAAATTACATTGGGTGTTAAATAAATGAAATAATAATAATAATATTAGCCTGTAAAATTCAAACCGATATTCTTTAATTAATTTATTTTCTAAGTGAGTTTGTTTTCAAGTTCTGTTACAACCTTGGATTTACATTAATAGATTACAGAAAAAAGGCATGTTCTGAAGAAAATTTTCTTTTCTAAAAAAAATTAAATTCTCTTGCTGTTGTAGTCAATGACACATTTTAAAAGGTGACTGGCATAATCTGGGTGCAATGGATCTCTCTTAAATCTCTCCCAGTGAGATTTGAAGTTTGAATGTAGAGCTTCTGTTGCCTGCTCACTAAAGAGGCCGATTCCAATTTGTTTCATCTTGATGAACTGTCGCACGTGGTAAAACACTGCATGCACTTTGGGAGTCACAGAAATAGGAAGGTTGGTGTAGCTAAGTTTGAACTGTTCAATCTTGGATACATAGTCAGGTTCCAGGCTTTTTCCAAAGCACGAAACGACCACTGTCTTTAATAGTGTGAGTGTTTGAATGAAGCCAAGAGCTGGACTGAAACCTTCTTTTTCTGAAAGCTGTTGAAGCTTATCCAGACCACTTAGAAGCTTCATGCAATCGTTCCCATTGAAATGCCCCCCATGGTAAGGCTGGATAGGGATATGAAGTGATGGAGGCCATTCCTTGGCCCTTGGCCACAGGTCGCAAAGATTTTCAAAGATGTGGTTCACAACTCCAAGTAATAATTGGAGCTCCATTGGTGCAATACCCTCAAAGACAAACTTGTCATCTTGAAATTCAATCAAAGGTACATGAATGACATTTTTGAATTCCCTCGACTTTCTTGAATCTCCTCCTGCCTGAATGTATTCAGAATGCTGTCTTCTGATCTGGCCAAAAGTCTGAAGTTGTCCACAATTTTCAAGACCTGGAGATGCAGCATCACACCAACAACAAGGGTGTTTGTTACTGAGACTGAATACCACAAAGAATGTTGGCCAGCTTTAGGTCACAAGAGACAACCAAAGAACCTGCTTGGCATTTTTCTTTGACTTGAATGAGGTCGAAAATGGCCTTCACATTCTGGTAACTCTCAGGAGTGTTTTGTGACAGTGCTATCAGCATCTGCTGCTTAACACTCGTTTTTTTGGTTGATGCTGGTGCCATCAGCTTGATTGTCTTCTGTACTGAGCTGTGTGGAGGAGTCTCATCTTCTTCCAACACAATGTGAGTGAAGCTCACTTTCAGAAATGATCCACCACCATCAATCCCGAGTTTTAAAATGGAAGATTCTGATAGTTTTCGTGATGCTCTGAAAACATCACTGAGATTGCTGAGGCTCTGGCAGTGCACAACTTGACAAGTTTGACCATTCTCTGCCAATCTGATGTTGCTGACCATGAACTGATCATAAAGTTTCTGGCCGGCTGGAGCAAACTTCAAAGGAAAACTTGGCTCCACCAATCTAATTGGGCTGATTTGATTTAGTGCTGAACCTAATTTTTGCATGCCATTGTTTGAAAGCCCTGTATTTTGCTAAATTTGAACCATATTTTCTGTTGTGAGTGGTTAAGTTGGAGCTGCTGAGCCGATGACGAACCTTTAAAAACAATAAAATAATATCCATTGGGAAAAAAAATATTTATTCTTGCAATGAGAATGATTTAAAGTAAAATTATGTTGATGAAATAAAATTGAAGCAGGGTAATTAATTAAGAGATGAATTTTCAATAGAAGCAGTTGCAATTAGCATTTTAATTAATATAAAAGCATTTTTGTTTCTTTTTCTCATAACTAATTATTCCAGGTCATAAATTAAATGTTTGTGAATCAACATTTTGAGTGCCTTTAATTTAGCATAATGATACTATGATAATTAACTAGACAATAGAAGTAATTACCTCTCCTCAATGGCAAAAGTTTTTCACAAGGCTGACTGAGTCTAATAGTGCCATTTGGAGATGCGCTTTTGGATGCTAAGACTGCTGCAGCCACTTGCTCTGCACCTACGGGATCATCTGTGGCCATTCTTCTCAGGTTTTAATGGCGAGTTCCAATGGTGCAGTTGTGAAGAAGTACTCGGCCAATAATTGACAAGCACTTTGTGCAGCGCTTCTCAGAACTTTGAGAAGTTTGCTTTGGAATTTTTTCCTCGGATTCTTTGACTTTGTCAATCGGATGCTTCTCTTTTCCTTTGATCTTGGCAATTTGGCATAAAAGGCACTCACAAACTGACGAAACTCTGGTTGTAGGTTTGATAGAAATTGACTTGAAGTCAAAAGGTTTAGGCACATGATTGATTTTTCCAGCACAAAGTTTTCCAATTTGAGATCTGCATGAAACACAAGTAGCCAAAGGCACTCTTTCATCACTGAAATCTATGTCTGTTTGAATCAGTTGAAGAATTTTCAACTTATAGTTTTCAGTCAACTCTTGATCACCCTTTTTCATGCATATAACACAAACAGATTTTCTGCAATCTTCATAAGTTTTTGCAAATGTAGGCATCTTTAAATTTATTTAAAAAGCGCTCACTGTGTCTATATTTTGCTTTCTTCTTTGAATACTTACTGCCATTTCCCGAAAAAATTATTGGCCGGTAATTTTTTAACATATGCTAAAGACGTTTACACTTACAGACGTTTGTATGCAACGCTATCTAAATAGCAGAACTAAAAAGATCTTAGGCCATTAAAAGCTATAGACTATAAAACGCTAAGGGATTATCCATAAATTACGCAACGCTAAATTTATTTTTAAAAACGAAGGAGATCTTCAGTTGTTCAGTTAAGTTTATTTTGTGCGGCCGTGGCGCGGTGGTTAGAGCGCTTGTAATATAAGCAGGCGATTCAGGTTCGAAACGAGATCTGGATATACTTTCGAGTCATGGCAAAGAAGGAGGCGTTAATTTCCTTGTTAAATGCCCTTCCGCGGTGCTCTGTGACAAGACCGTTAGGACTTCTTGAGGCACCTAAAAAAAAAAATTACAATTGAAAAAAAAAAACGGTTCTTTTAGGTGGCGATTTTCATTAAACTTAATGAAATATTTTGATTTTTTAACATACGACTCTGCCAGGAAAAATTGTGATTTTTTTGATTTGTTCGTTAGTGAAATTTAGCGTTGCGTAATCTATGGACGATCCCTATTTTTATTTATTTATTTATTTTTTTTAAACATCTTTGCTTCCAACAAGGCTGCAGGCAGCCACTAATTAAAGTTGGAAGTTACTGAAAGAAAAAAGACGAAGATTGTAGAGCAAGATATCGATTGACGGGCGACTTAAAGGATTGCAAATTATATGAATCAGGAAAGCAAGATGAAGGAAGCGAATTCCGAAGAGCTGATGTTCGAGGAAAAAAACTAGACAAATAAGCGTTTTTGGAGCACTTATGAACAGTCACAAAAAATGGATGAGACTTAATTGAATTACGACTAACACGAGAATGAATTTTAGTAGATGGCACAAGAGACGCTAGCTCTTTAGAGCAATGCCCATTATAGTATTTGTAGAAAAGAGAAAGAGAAGCAACATTACGACGATATGAAAATGGTTGGAGGTTGGCTTCAAGAGCAGGTCCAACTATGTTTACAATGCGTTTTTGCACCTTGTCTAAAAGAGAAAGGGCATCATTGGAAGAACCGCCCCAGATATGGCAACAGTATTCCATACAAGGTCGGATTTGAGATTTATAGAGATAGAGAATAGAATCCGAAGTAAGAAAGAGATGAGCTCGATAAAGAAATGCAACCTTAGCAGATGCTAATTTTTCAACTGAATTGATATATGGTTTCCAAGAAAGATTGGAAGTAAGAGTTATTCCTAGAAGATGAAGAGTAGATGACTCATCGAGTGCATCACCTTTCATAAATATAGGAAGATCTAAAATATTGCGACAACGATTGGCTGAAAAAAATTAAGTTTTATCTGAATTTAAGTTCACCAGCCACTGTGAGCCCCATGCTGTAGCAGAAGTAAGATCCCTTTCAAGCTCAAATGCCCCCTCCAAGCAATCAGAGGGTGTTGGTTTCTTATCACGACAAGAATAAATGGAAGTATCATCAGCAAATAATGCCACCTTAGATGGGAGAATATCTGGAAGATCGTTAATGTAAATTAAAAAGAGTATAGGGCCAAGGATAGAACCTTGAGGAACCCCTGAAGTTACAGAATAAAAAGAAGAGTGCTGTCCATCGAGGACAACTTTTATACTACGATTGGAAAGAAAGGATTAAATAATCTTAAAGATTTTGCCGGATACACCATAAGAAGAAAGCTTATGGAGAAGACCAGCATGCCAAACTTTATCAAAAGCTTTTGAAATGTCGAGAGCAATGGCCTTAACCTCTCCACCTTTATCTAATGCACGATAAAACCTATCAGTTATTACTGTTAGCAAATCAGCTGTAGAACGAGAAGATCGAAATCCATATTGATGGTCAGAAAGTAAGTTATTAGATTCAAGATGAGAAATTAAGTGTTTGTTAATTAAAGACTCAAAAACCTTGCTTATGATAGGAAGAAGACTAATGGGACAGTAGCTAGACGAATCAGATCGCTCTCCAGAACTTTTAAAAATAGGGATAACAAATGCCACTTTCCAGCAGGCTGGAAAACAAGACTCTGACAAGCGCTTGTTGAATAGTTTTGAGAGTATAGACGACAGCTCCGGAGAACACTTCTGCAAGACAATAACAGGTTTGTTGTCCAGGCCACAAGCTGTGGAAGGGTCTAGGCAGGAAATCACTTTAGATACAGAAGCTGGAGTGATATGAATGTCAAGCAATGGATCAACCTGTTTGTTGGCAATATCAGGTAGAATGCAACTAGTGGAATCAAGAGATGATATTAATGAAAAGTTTTCAGCAAACAATTCAGCTTTGTTTTGAGGTGACGTGACAAAATCTAAACCATACAAGAGAGGTGGAATTAAAGATTTGCCCTTATTATTGATATTATTAAAGATTTTCCAGAAGTCACGAGAGCCTAATTTTTGAGATGAGATACGAGATTTCATGACCTGAGAATAGCTGGTTCTGGCGTTAGACAAAACTTTTTTACAATTGTTTCTAGCAGTAATTAACAGACGTCTGTTTTCTGGAGAATTGTTTTGCTGATAAATATGGAAGTAATGGTTTCGATTGGCAATTGCAGCAGCACACTGTGAGGAAAACCATGGAGGAGAGTGAGGCTTGACCTGGAATCGTCGAGAGGGAACAAAAGATTCCATGCCAGCCTGAATCCACGAAGTTATGTAAGAAGCACATTTGTCGACAGGAAGACAAAAGATTTCCACCCAAGGGCCATCACAAAGAAAATCACGGAACGAATCCCAGTTAGCTTTACTGTAGTTGTAAGAGGTTCGATAACAGGGGGGTTCAGGTGATGAAGAAGAATGAGATATTAGTTTTAGAGAGATCAAACTGTGATCAGAAGCACCTAAGGGTGAATGTGGAGAAACTGAGCACTGACAAGGATCAGAAACAAGACATAAGTCGAGTAGAGAAGGTAAATGATTTGGGTTGTCAGAAAAGCGAGTTGGAAAGCTGACTTTTTGAGTTAGGGATTGAGAAAGCAAAAGTTGTGGGCTTTAATGCCTGCCGAATCACTGACACTAGAGCCAAGCCATTCAGTGTGGTGAGCATTAAAGTCACCAACAACAACTATATTAGCTGATGGATAAAGAGAGAGGGCTTAGTCAATATGATCAGAAATAACATCAAAAAGAGTGCAGTCTTGAGATGAAGGAGAGCGATATAGAACAAAGAGAAAGGCAATAGAGTGAAGCGTAACTAAACGAAAGCACATGAAAGAATAGTCTGTGGATTCAAATCTAGTTTCACGACAAATGAGTGAATTCTTACGAATGTAAATGCCCAGGTCAAGCATATGACTATTGGAGTCTTTGCGAATTAAAGGAAGATAACCATCAACACTAAGATCACAAGATGAGACAGCTGAACTCAAATTAGTCTCACAAAGAGCAAGTAGGTCTGGTGAACTTTTCCAGAGATAATACTCAACAGAAGAAAAGTTACTTCGAAGACCACGAATGTTAAAAGCTAAGAAAGGGGATCAGCCAAAAGGTATATAAACCCAAAAAATTGTTGTTGCGCACTCGGTTTAGAAAGTTTAACTGGGGCGTGGTAAAATAGTTGTAAAACTTTAAATTTCCTTATTGTATAAATATTAAATAATTTAACGTTTAATTATTTTTAAAAGTAATTAATTCAATAAAATGGTGTAATTTAAGTATAAAATTATAATTTTCAATTATGTTCTTAAATGAAACATACTTTTTAAACCCCCTTACTGTTTTAAAAAGTTTAGGTCGCCGTGTGGCAAGTTCAAATCATCAGCTTGCTTTATTGCAAAACTGGATAACATCGTTAAACATTTTTGTTTATAATCTTTATAAAACTTCACATGTATTTTGTATTTAAAAATATCTAAAAAAATTTTAAAAAAGTCCAAAGGGGTAGGACTTGAACTACGGCTTTTATGTTCAGAAGCTCAGCGCGCTAACCATTTAGTCATGCTGGTCATCGAAATTTTAAAACTATATAAAATTATTTTTAACGGAAATAAATCCGGCAGATCAAAAATCGAGAAGAGGTTGAGGCAATGCAGTTTTTATGTGAAAATCAAACTGTAAAACTTTATATATATTTAAGTATGTTTTAACATTACATAATATGAAGTTTACGTACGTACGAAATAAGTTTCGCGTTCGCTCACGTTTTCTTGTAAAGCAAAACTGTGACTCTCTCTCTCGTCAATCTCGTTTGCAATGCTGCCAAGGGCTTTGTGTCAAATACGCTGTAAGAGACACTACTACTACTACTACTACTACTACTACTACTACTACTACTACTACTACTACTACTACTACTACTACTACTACTACTACTACTACTACTACCACCACCTCAACTACTACTACTACTACTACCACCTCAACTACTACTACTACTACTACTACTACTACTACTACTACTACTACTACTATTAAAACTATTAAGTTCGGCAATAATATATAGAGATTGTTAAACGGTTCTCGGTGACAGGATCTTACGATCCACTTTGAGTTTTCCGTGCTCTCATATATTATGTACAACGACATTTTAACCAGAAAATATTGTTAAAAGAACAAAGAAAAATAAAGAATTTTCATTCTAAATAAGAGACAATTTGCCTGAGTGAATTGATAATTTGAATTAAAAAGGCGTGCAACACGCTTCTGCTGACAATGTAGAGGCTTTAATTACTTTTTTGGGGACTCAGCCAGGCAACATCGCTATAACTAATATGACAGTAAATTCAAGAGTAACATAGTTGAATTAAAGTATGACTCATGTAATTTTGACTAAATATTTGACTTTTTACCGGCAATATATAGATTAATCTATACCGTAAACATAAAATTAAAAAACTTAAGAAATAAAATACATTATATAATATAAAAAGTTTTTATGAAGATTATTATGAATAAACCCATCGGTCCGAATCAATGACGTATAATAAATAACTAGATGTCTAACTCCGGGTTTTTTTTTATAAACTGCAAGTGAAGCCGATTTTTTTGTTTACTATTTTAATCGGCCATTATTATATCGGGCAAAAACAGTAATATTAGCAGTAAACTCCTGACATCATTTGCTTTACCTTGCTGAAGCTTCTATTTAAATTAGCTATTTTCTTTGCTAGTTTCACCATAAAAATGATTAAATAGTGTGCTGCATTTAGATATTTTAGTAGATATGTAAAAAACGACGCAATATCTTTCAATCATTTTCTTTTTAAGAACTCTGAATTTTGTAAAAGATGGGTTTTTGCTTTGAAATGTGAAAATTTTCTTGCATCCAAACACACTTGTATATGTATTGACTATTTTTTAGAATCAGATTACAATTACAGTATCCCAGAAAAATATTGCAGATGTTGATCATCATCATAAACCCGATTTAAAAATAAATGCTATGCTACCAATTTTTGTATTTTCTGCAAATATGCATAAGACAAAAAAAAAACTTTGAACGATAAGAACACCGATGAATCTATTAGCAAGATTTTATTTTTTTGTCAAAAAAAAACAAAGTTTTACGTTTATCCTGCTATAAATAAACTTACCAAAGAAAATAATTTATCACATTATCAGCTAGAAAGCACTACAGTTAATAATGACCGAACCAATTAATCTCAAATGCTATCTATAAGATCTGTATCATTAGCAAACAAAGTTATAAAGAAAAGAAAATATTTTCACAAGACATGGTTTCCCTTTAAAAAACAAATCATTTTACAACTGACGTTGCAACTGTTTTATAAAGAAAATTTTTTATACAGAAAACTATTTTATGAAATCATATATATATGTATCATATATATATATATATATATATATATATATATATATATATATACACATATATATATATATATACACATATATATATATATATATATATATATATATATATATATATATATATATATATATATATATACACATATATATATATATATATATATATATATATATATATATATATATATATATATATATATATATTTATATATATATATATATATATATGTATATATATATAATTTTCCTATTAAAATATTGAAGTAAAAGGTCACAGATACAACGATAAAGTAAAAAAACTTGTTTTACATATGCTTTACCTCTTTTTTTTTGATAGACAAATGTATATAAATTACTTCAACCAATGCTGTGTCTTGATGCTATCAGTTCATTGTTGCAAAAGACTTTATTTGTAAATAGCGATGGTTTATTTTGGTTTGTTCCATATTATGGGGGTAAACCGAAAACTGACGTTAATTTTAAATATTGTACTTTTATAATTGATGGTATAACAATCAAAAACATTCTAGCCTTGAAAAAAAGTTCAAATCACTGCATTGTTTTTTATGATTTGGGTAAGGATTTTACTGTATGCGATCCTTATAATCCAGCTACAGAGGCATTAGTTTTCATGTTAGTTGGTTTGTAAGGACATTGGAAAATACCCATTACTTATGTTTTATCATTATACAGAGGCTTTAGTTTTTATATTAGTTGTTTTGCAAGCTCATTGGAAAATTGCTAATTTTTAATTCAATTAAGTTAAAACAATTAATTTACAATGCCTAATTAAAACATTTTGAATTTGGCTTTGAAATAACTTTGTATCAAAAGTCTTACATTTGATCGTACAAGTACCAATTAAAATTCTGTTGCTCCCTTTTAATGTCAGTTTTCAAAGATGTTAAAGATATGTTTATTACTTCTTCATATTAACAACCAATTGCTACACATTTTCCAAGATCCATGCTATATGCTTAAATTAGATAGAAATTCTTTAAATGGCTTGTGTTTTTTTTTATGAGCATTATATTTAATGGAGTTTTTTTAAGCCTTTATTTAAGTTTAAAGATTTGAAGTTTGCAAATAAATTTTCAAGAAAACATATCGAATTTCATTGCCGCAAAATAAATATCCAAGTTGAAAATAAATGAAGCTAGTTAGATAGAAAAATAAGTGAATATTATATCAGAATTCTGAATAAATATGCCCAGAAATATACTACTAAAGACTTTAGTATATTGCTAAGAAAGTTTCAAGACAATAAACGATTCAGTTACTATTATTTAAGGGTTTATAAAGGTAATTTTTTTTATATAAGATATTAAAATACATTACAATATTTTTGTTTAAAGTCCTAAATCCAAATATGTTTTAGTAAAATATGTTTTAAAAATTTGTGGCTATAAAAACAGCCGTTTGTTTTAGTTTTTTAGCTAATACTCTTTGACTAAAACAAATTTAAAAAAAATTGGCTGTAGGACACCAAATTTATTATCTGAACTAATCATCTTCAATTTCAACCTTGAATTAGACTATAAAATTGCTAATCTTCTTTTACTTGACAAGAATCACTGAAAGTTTTTTGCCCGATATTAATAAATCCGCATTAAGCCATTAATCCGCATTAATGGCTTAATGCGGATTAATGGCTTCATGCGGATTGCGTAATATTAAATTGGCTTCACGGCGAAGTTCGATATCTAGGTAATATCTATATATCATTGGTCCTAATGGACGTTTTTTCTTATTTTTACAATTTTTGTTTGGCAGTTTACTTGAATCTACGAATGTTTTATTTGTTTTGCGTCGAAAAATGATTTTTTTTTTTAATTTATTTATTTTTATTTATCTCGTTCTTTGAAATTAGCTTTATAAACGTTTTACAAAATAAAAAAATAAAATTTTGAAAAATTCCGACTGCGGCTGGCAGAAGACATGGTCTTATCATTCAGCCCCATTGTTACAAAATTTAAATATAATCTTGTATATAATAAAGATGTTTATTAGGGATGCGCCGAACCCGGCTTTTGGCCGAACACCGAGTCTGAACGTTCGGCCATGAAATTTTACCGAACACCGAACGGTTCGGCAACCAAACCTTTACTATTTTTGAAAAAAAAACAACATAAGTTTTGAAAAATTGTGTGATCAAACATTTAACATTTTATTGTGTTATTAAAAATTTGTTAAAACATTAGTAAGGGTTTATAAATTTTGTTTGAAAAATTATAAAATAACTTTGAAAAGTTAATTTATTATTGGATGATTGTTTGTGGTGTAAAGAAAATAAATGTTAACATTTTTATTTGTAGAGTAAATAAAAATGTTGACGATTTTTTTTGAAAAAATAATACAATTATTAAAGTTAGGTAATATAAATAAATGTATCACCTGTAACGTATTGGATAAAATAACATAATATGTAGCATGTTGGTTATATTTTAAGATATATTTACACAGTTTAAATTGAAAATGCTTTATTTTTGGTTGAACTTCTTTTTTATAATTTAGAAAAATATTTTAATCTTGTAAAAGTATAAAATAATGTCTTCCGAAAAAATATCTTTTAAAAGTACTGTGTGGAAATACCTTGAACTTTCTAAGAAAGACATTTGTTTTTGTATCTGCCTATGCAAAGCAATACTCGCTAGAGGTGGGAATTATCCAAAGACATTTACCACTAGTGTAATTAGGCGCCATTTTAAAAAAAATCACCTTGTGGAGTATGAATTGGCTGAAAAAGAGTCTGATTAAGAAAAAAATGTTGAAGCATTGTTTGTTTCTACATCAAGTGATTCGGAAATAAAAAAACAATTAACATTAGTAGAGAGTATTAATAAAAAAAGGTTGTGGAATATTAATGACCATAGAGCAATCAAGATTCACAATCGCATTGGAGAAATGATGGCATTGGATATTCAACCATACACAATTGTAGAAGATCTTGGTTTTAGAAAACTAAGCGAAGAGATATGCCCTAATTACCAAATACCCAGCAGGAGTTACTTTAGTGAAAATATTGTTCCACAAATATATGGTAATCTGTTTAATTCAATCAAGAGTAATATATCTTCTACCAGTAATATCTACCTTACAACTGATAATTGGACAGCAAATAGTTTAAATGTTGCCTTCATAAGCATGACAGCACACTGGCTTAATAATGAATTTTCACAAGAGAGAGCAGTACTTAGAGTTATGCATTTTCCAGAAAGTCACACAGGAAAAAATATAAGTCAGTATTTACAGAAAGGTTTGCTAAGTTTTGAAATTCCACCCACAAAAATGAGAATGAATATGTAATAAAAAATTGGCTAAATGAGCAGATGCTAGAAATGCAGCAACATAATTTAGAACTTGAATCCTCTGATTCTGATTGTGAAGAACCCACAGTAAGTAGCACAAATGAAGTGTTTGTGAAACCAGCGTATACGAAATTTAATGAATGTTTTAGGCTAGTTTTCAAACTGACAGCTATAAATGAATGTGATTCCAATTTTTCAATTACTAAAAATAGCAAAAGGTTTAAAAGATCACACTCTAATGTGCAAATGATCAACATGGAGATTTTTGGATGTATTGAAGTATTTAAAACTCCCTCTTGTTATGGTAAAAGAAAGTCCTCTTTTATGGTGGAAAAGTTGTGGAAACTCTTTAAAAAATTCAAAGAAAATAGCCCAAAGGTTTCTTTCAGCATCACATTCTTCTGTTGAAAGTGAAAGACTTTTTAGTACAGGTGGCAACATTTATGAACCAAGTAGAAACAGACTATCAACAGAAGGTGGTGAAAAATTAATGTTTATACATTATATTTTTTTTCAGTTAAACCAGGTTAGTAGCAAGCTTGTAAGAAACTTTCTCTGTTGAGAAATTTATTTATTTTACCACAGCAACAATAGGCATCACGTTTAACAAACCTAAGTTCAATAAAAAATCTTATTCGTTTAAATTCCTATTTGTTATTTTAAGATTAAAAAATGGTGATTTTATAATATTAGATTTTTGTGATGAACTAAAATAATACTCAATTGATGCAGGGGGGGGGGTATTTATTTTACAATTATTTTAGTTGAGTAATAATTTTGGTAAACCTGTTATTCCATTTGTTCAGATTAAATTTATTCTGTATTGAAAATACATAATAAAATTTAAACCAAAACTGTATTGAAATTCATTTATAAAATCTTATGTCCTTCTAAGTTCAATTGGTACGCTTTTTTTAATAAAAACTTTATCCATTTAAACCGTAGCTATGGTACGAGTTAAATTTTATTTATATCTAGATAAATTTATGATGAATTCCAAATTTGCATTATTGGCCGAACATTTGCTAAGGTTCGGCCGAACCGAACGTTCGGGAAAACAGTCGAACGTTCGGTTTTGCCGAATGTTCGGCGCATCCCTAATGTTTATCCTTTTTTTTTTTTTTTTTATTTTGTTTATTGGTTTTTATGATTTTTTTTTTATTATAATTATTATTATTATTATTAGTATTGTTATTTTTATTATTATTATTATTATGATTAAAGGATATTATTTCTATAAAATATTTTAAAAATTTTTTCTAAATCGTTCTAAGATCGAATTCTATTTACTATTTTTTTTATTAGTTTGTTTGTCTGCCTGTTGGTTCCTTTTTTTATATATATTTAGCAAAGATTATCGATATATTTGAAAGACAATCACTAAACTTGTAGATCTTGATATTAATTTTTATTAATCTAATGTACATATTTATTTGTTCCTTTATATTATAACATTGTTCTTTTATATTATAACGAAGTCATGAATAATTTAAGACAACCTTTTTATTATTATTAAAATTTTAAAGCACATCTAAAAGTTCTCTTTAAAGATTGTGGTATCTTTAGTCACCTGTGTTTTTATTGGGCCTGCCTGTTTTTATAAATCTCTCTAAACATGTTTTGTTGTTCTAAAAAGTTTTAGAACAACAAAACACGTTTTATTTTAAACGTATTTTCTATTTTAATAAAAAACTATATGTAAACAACAATAAAACAATATGATAAAGTTGTTTTTTTCTAATACACTCTGCATTTTTCTGCTTCTTTTTGTCTCTCTGTTCTCAGTTATGGGAACAATTATGCCAGCAGCAATTATGTTTGGTGCGTAAAATAAATTTTGTTTTAAATCTATTTATTTGATACAAATAAATGGTGCTAAAAGAACATTAAAATTATTTCTTTGAGCTGAAATTTTGATATCATTTTGCATAACATAATTATTTAGTTTAATAATTTTTAAGTTATTCATTAAATCAAAAACATGAAAAAATAACTCAAATTAAGTTTCAAAGTTCATTATATCATTAGCATTAGTATTATTGTCATATATGTTATTATTATTTCATTATCATTAAACTTTCTAATATTGTTATAATATTTAATACATGCTCTTTTTTTTAATGGCGAAAGAGTAAGGAGTTGAGTTCACAGATTTACATTCATCAAAGATGTATATATAAAAATTGATAAGAGTTTTTTTTAAATGGGAAAATATTTATTAGAATTTATCAAAAAAAATTTCAAGTTTATGAAAAAATTTTTATGGAAAAAGCAGTCACACAGTAATGATCGTGAGAAGCTGTTAATAAATCATTAGCTCTGCACTTTGTTGTTGTTTCTAATTAAACAAGGTAGAATTAATAAATATGTTTGTGGAACGAATGGTGAGACGAATGGCTTTTGAGACAAGCTTGATTTGCCACAGTTTCTACGAACTAAATTAGTATTTATTGCAGAGTATATGTCTGTAATAATTTTAATGCTTCCATAAATAGCAGATTTAATCAGTACATCAAGAATGCAAAATTATTAACAGCAATTTTCCATCAAATTTAAGACAGCTGAATCAAAGACAACGAACAAAAAGCATTAATCAGGAGTTCCTAGATAAAAACAATTAACAACAGTAACAGCTGGCTAAAAACAATGACAGTACAATTGTGGATTAAGCAAATGAAAGAATGTCTAAAATTGAAGATGAATTCTATTAATTTAGATCGTTATATAAAATTTGCACTGCTGTTGATGTTGAATGTAAGTAAAAAGTAATTTTTTACTTTTACTAAGATTTTTAGGTCTAGCAGTACCTTTAACTTTTACTTAGTTTTTTTATAGCCAGTACTTTGGCATTTTTAAAATGTAACAACCACAACCCTATTAAAAAGAAAAAAAATTTGAGGTATACCAACGGTTTAGCAAAATGGTTAAACAACACTTCAGTTGAAAAGATATAAACAAATTTGGAAAGAGTTGAAAAAACAGTCCAAAATTCTTCTTTAGATATGCAAGTAGTAAAAAAAAAGTTAAAACAGTGACAAGAGCGATAAAATGAAAAGATTTTTTAAGAACGTTTAAAAAAGATTGTTTAAAAACAATAAATGAGCATTTATAAGAGAAAGAGGAGCAGTTTGCAATAAAAATACAAATTAATGCTTAGATATATGAGAAAAAAACATGTAATAGGAAAAAATAATAAAATTACTTGAAAATTTAGAAGCAGATAAAGCTAGCGGTCTAGACATGATTCATTCTTGTGTAGACCGCTAGCTTGAAAACTGTGCTAAAGAAATAGCTTTGCCAATAACAATAATATTCAAGAATTTGGTTGTAACAGGTGAACTTTCAAATAAATGGCTATCAGAAAATATATTTTCTTATACAAAAAAAAAATGGAGATAAATTAAAAGTCAGTAGTTATAGACTAGTATTGCTGACTCCTATTTCGTGCAAAATTCTTGAAAGTAGAGTTTAAAAAAAAAAAAAAGATCACCTATACTCAAACAATCATGGCTTAGACAGAGGAAACTCATGCACTACAAATTTGTTAGAAAACTTAGATTTTATATTAAACGCTTCAGCACACAGTGACTAAGTCAATGTTATTTATTTAGATTTTGATACGCGCTACACAAAAGATTACTATTCAAATTAGCAGCTGACGGAGTAACAGGAAAACTGTTAAAACAGATAAAAGCGTTTCTGAGCAATTGGATGTAGACAACGGATTCTGATGGTCAAAAAATGACGACTAGGTTTAGGAAACATTTCTCAAATAATTTAAGATGAAAAATCCATATAACTATATGCAAATCAAATGCTAACGCTATAATTGGTATGATTATAAAGATTTTCAGTTATATTGACGTATAAGTGCTTTATTTAACGTTCATTAGAACAGTTATAGAGTTTGCGGCACCAGTATGATTATCATCCCAAATAGGTGATATTGAAGAAATAGAAAGAATACAACACAGAGCAGTGGCGTCGCTGAGGTTAATGTCATCCAGAGTAAACTTTTGGTATCATTCCTCTAGACTAACAGATGAAGAGCGAAACCAAATAAAGGCCTTTAGAAAAAAAAATTCTGGCATATTTTCTTTTAATTTATTTTGGTGTCACCCCTCTGTGTCAGGTCGTGATGGTGACACTCGGTTCGGATCCCCCTAGCAATGCCACTTTAACAGAGCAACAAGACTATTTAAAGCATTTTTAAAGATTTCGTATGAAGAAAGATTAAAAATACTAAACGTAACAACTTTTGAGACAAGAAGAAAAAGTAGGAGATCATATAACTATTTAAACTATGATATATGAAACATAAATGATATAAAACGCATATGAAACAATCTTCCTAAAGAAGCTATTTAAACAAAATAAAAAACATAAATAAATACAAATCTAAACTAGATTTAGCAATGAACTATTGGAACAGTTATATAAGAGAATCATGCTATCATAGTATGTGAGACATACTTACGGGTTACATGAATCATGTTGTATACGAAACTTATTAATCATTAACATTATTATGATCCAAGCAAAACAAGAGCTATTAAAATTTTATTTTTCACTTAAAAATATTAAGAAAATTTTGTTCAACTTTTTACAACTTTTTTATTAGCTTTACAATAACTTGAACCTTAAAATGTACGCGTACTTTTGAATGTGGGTAATTGAATTTAGGTCTCTTGTACTTTAAAATCAATCGGAAAAAGTTTTATGTTATGCAAGGAAATAGCCAAGGCAGGTTTTTTCGTAATTTCTTTTTTTTCTCATTTTGTTTTTTAGTACCCGCCTCTAAGACCTTTTGCTCCTCAATTGATCCATGTTGTTGATTTACTCCTATAGTTTGTTTAGTTACACCCAGCAAAGATTGTAACACCCAGCAAACACTGTAACACCCAGAAAATTTAACACTAAACAAATATGAAAATATTATACAGTTTCTTTAAGAAGTTGTTTTTTAAAAAACATTTTCTATATGAGAACTAAAAGTAAGATACAAATACAAATTATAAAAATGATTTAAAAAAATGATAAATGATAAAAAATTTTAATTAAAAATTGCGAACAATTGAAATTGACAGATTTAACAGGTTTAATTAAGCAACCGTCGGCAAATGTTTAGGGAATATCCTTTAAGAATCCCTAAAGATTTTATATTTTGTGCGTCTTAGACAGATAAATCGTGAGGCCATAAGGAAAACAGAATCCAAAGATTTTTATTTTGTTGATTACATAGTGGAAAACTCGAGGGCATTCAATATCAATTGTGTGGTTTATTACTTTAATTGTTCTTAATTATTTATAATTTTAAACTTGTTTTGTTGCATGAAATGCCTTGATGATACAAAAGTTATGTAAGTGTGTTACAACTGCAAAGTTGAACCACAATTAAAAGAACCCGTTGCAATAAACTATCTGCTTCCTAAAAACGTGCCAAAAAAAAGAAGATATTTTGGTGTTTGAAATGTGTGACAAAGAACACATTAATTATAAATTCTTAAAGATGCAGGGAAACAAGTGCACGAACAAGGAATTTTCAATACTTTGCTTCTGGACAATTGTAGAATCAGCGGATTGCCTATTATTTAACTATAAGTTAATGTAAATAGAAACAGCTATGGTAAACAATCTTAAATCAAAATATATTGACTAAAAATCAAAATAAGTTCATATTCTAAAATTGTGGAAGCGTTTGAAGGTAAAGATCATCAACTTATTAGATCAATGGTTTAATAATAACATAACTTTACAATCGATGAAGTTATTTTAGTGAAAATCCGAATATTTAAAGTTGATATAATGCTGGGAATAAATCCATTAAGCTATTAGGGTGAGATTTTTCCATCAGTAATAAGAAAGTTTGGACCAACTATTGTGAAACGGCTCAATATGTCTTAAAAATAAATAAAGTTATTAGAATTGACATTAAAAAGAAAGATCACGAAACAGTTTTGGTGGTGTTGAGAATAAAGAATCAAATGGAGAGATTGATAAAAAACCCAAACTGTTATTTAACAAAGTTAAGCAAGAAATGATACCTAAGTATGCTAGATCAGAATATGAAAATGATCTAGATTTAATCGAAAATATTGGAGTGTTAGGAAAATACGATGGGACCATCAAAAGGAAAATACGATGCGGCCATCCAAAGAAAAACATGACAATACCATCCAAAGAGCAAATTATGTCAATGGCTGTTATTTAATAAAACAAAGATAACAAAATCCAACCTATTTTGAATTGGAGAGAAACTAACAACTTTTTTAAGCCATATACAAGTGATGCTATATACAAATGATGTGTTTTAGAAGCGCAGTGAGTAATGGTAACAATGCCAGCAGTCATTGATTTATACAAAGTTAATTTTCAGAACTAAATACATACGCTTGTAGTTTACAAACTCCAGGAACCTAATTCAAATGTGAATAAAAAACACTGAAAAAAATAAAAGTAAATATATTCTTGGAGTTTTCTTTTATGAAAAGTATAATGTAAACATATTTTTCTTTGAATGATATATTTTGAAACATTCGCCAACACATAAAGGAGGCCTACTTTCATTTACAAAATATTCTTTCATACCTTATTTTTTTAATTTTTATATTAGAGCAAACTCGACATAACTTTGTGGGAAAGTTTTTCTTTTCATTGGGTGGTATTAAAGTCATATAATAGAGGTTATTGTTTCTAATTCAAGGAAAAACTCATTTAAACGTTCGCTCAATAAAACTATAACCACTCTGTCTAAATTTAGGCATAAAAATAGTTTCATCTACTTCATATTTGCTGATAAATCAGGAAACATTTAACAAAAATATATCGATAAGATGAAAAAATCAGCTTTTTTTACCATCTAATTGTCTTTCTTAGGCAGTCATAATGCGATATCAATAGGTCAGCGCAATCTTTTCTGTTAAAACTAAAAATGTAACATTTACATTATGACTTAATTATAATTATAAGCAATTTTAACCATAACAAATTGAAAAAGTATTTTCTCTTCTGCACTTAACTAATACATATTCACGAATTGCTTCATCATAGGAAATGGATCTCGTGATATTATATTCAATTGACAGAATCGAGAGGTTAATTAATCTTTCACCCATCATTATTAATCTATATTTATTTTTTATGAAAACCATTTTTGAAAAAGACTGTTCTGCTTTGTAGCTTGTGATAGGTGTTGCTAAGTAAATTTTAAGAATTGAATAAAGACTCCGATATATATCAATAAGGTTTTTTTCAAAAGTTAGTGTAGTTAGTTTTGGAAGCAGTTATACAATCATTTTTTTTAAAGCATACCATATCTAAATAATGCTGAAATTGACTGCATTTACTAAATAATTCTTTTCGAATATTATTTTTATATAATAACATAACGGACTCCATTGAATTAAGTTCAATAACTGAACCTCTTTTACCCAGGTTCTTTAAAAATTTGATTTTAACTCTAATACCCTTATATACAACACTTCTTTTTTAAAGTTCAACCCCTAATTTATCCAACAAAACATTAAATACCTTTATATACTTTATACGAAACTTATCCATTCCAGTAAAAGTGTATTTTCTTTTTTTTTCCACCCGAATATATTTTTGTTCTTACTCTTTTATGAGTATCACTATAACTTTTTTTAGTTGTACGCATAAAAGTGATATATTCTTTGACTTCTGGACTCATTTTGACTGCTTTCTTCTCAAAGTCTTTTAATTTCGGCTCGAAATCTTCACGTAAATATTTATACATATATATAATATAATAACTCTATTTACTGGAATTATAACTCCAGTGAATGGAGAAAAGTATCTACAGTAGAAGTTTGTAGTATTTTGTTAACTTAATTAAATCGTTCTAAGATTATTTCCTATATTACATTTAAAACTGCTGTTTCCAGCTTTGTAAACTTTTTATATAAATCTTTTGCCTCTCATTTTCATTCTGCTTTTTCAGAACTTTCATCAAATATATATTTAAAGGTACCGAGTATTTTTGATAGCTAACTTTACCCGCAGAAATTGACTCGTAATGAGAAGACCATCGAGTGAGGCCTAAATTTTTTAGTAATTATGCCGATGATGCTCATTCACTCAAAATTTTCAAAACAAAACAATGGTGTGGAGATGCTGAGTAATAGATGTAAATACGTTGAATAGTTCCAAAATATTATATTTCCATTACAACGCACACTGCGTCTACGCCAACCAAATTTAAAGAACTCGCAGTGAAAGGGACAAAATCCGCTAATGCATTCATTTAATGCATGATTGCCCACGGATGTTTTCAATAGAAAGACCTGCATTATTTAAAAACTAAAATACTTTTGTAAATAGTGTCTTGCTGGTGTGATTTTCGATTTGTAGAAAGTTTATAAATTGTTCAAATATTTTTCCGTTATAACAATATCATAATACTATTGCCAGCTAATCTGTATGAGCAAAATTTATTTAAAGTAACTTGATGTTTGTGTTCTGTTTAAATCTTTGATACAGTGTGAGCTCAGTAACTAACTACTGCTTAACCACTAAACCTGTTGACGCTAAATCTTATAACTTTTGTCTTTCTGAATCTCTAACTCATAATGTTAATTTTTGTGACTCGTTTTCCACAATCACTCACCTTCAATCCTTTTTTATGTGTCTTTACTACAATCCTAGCTTGTGTTTAATTTGACTTTTCTTTAGGTGGCTGCAATTTCCGACTTTTGATCTTATATTATTATTATTGTCTGGCGTAGAATCTACAATAAGGGTATAATAGTTTGCATCGACATTGTTTATCTCGTGTCACATGGTAGAGCCGAAAATATTTATCCTCGAAAATATCACCGAAATATTTCACAACCGAAAAATTTAGAACCGAAAAGTATACTTTCATTGCAGGATCGAATTACAAAATCCTTTCTTGCGCCGAAAGTTTTAGAACCGAATTTTACAACCGAAAAAGTTTGGATTGAATTACAAAATCCTTTCTTTTTTTAATTAATTTAATTTAAAAACTTTATTTCACGATCAAAAACTCGATCGAAATTTTTTCGGTTCTAAATGCAATTATGACTTTCGATCGAAAATTCGATTGAAATTATTTCGGTTCTAATTTTTTTCGTGAATATTTTCGGTTGTGTATTAAATTTTTCTTATTCGGTTCTAAATTGAAATTTACGATTCGGTTGTATCATAGGACGCCGTTTATCTGCTCAATAATTCATTTTAAGAAAGTTTCTCCCATGAGTTCATATACAGTTTTGGATGAGTAAGTAGTAGATTTCATCAACCCAGTTTGACACTTTGTTAGATGATCTTTTAACAAAGGATCAAATACTGAAATCAGTTTCGTGAAGCCTATGAAATTTCCATTGTGCAAACAGCCCCTCTTTTCGTCATTATCTCGTAGTGGCAAACCTCTTTCAGATAAAAATTTTATTGCTACAACCACCCGTTCTAAAATATTGTAGTAAAATTTTGCAGTTTTAGAAGCCTGTTCTTATAACTCTTTATCTATTGCGCTCTTTTTCAATTTTTGTGTGAGGTTAGATCATCATGGCTTTTTTATGATCATCAGATTCTTTATGGGAAACGAAAATTTTTCTTATGTTTTTCCAATCTTTAAAACCGTCAGACGCCAACACTGCAATGTTTCCTGAATGGGGAAATAATTTACTTGGTAAAAAAAAATGTTACTTCTTCGCATAAAGAATAATAAAGAAGGATCTTTTTAGTAATTATTTAGTAATTTATGAAACGGTCAAACAGTTGTTTGACCGTTTTTTATAAATTACTAAATAATTACTAAATGTTATAAATATTGTTATATTATAATTATAATATAATATTGTTGCATAAAGAATAATAAAGAAGGATCTTACAACTGTTTGACCGTTTTTCATAAAATTAATGAATAATAATACAAAATCAACTGAACTCATATAATCTTATTAATTTTAACGCTTCGTTTTTGTTTGGCTACTCTTTGCTGAGATTGCACCCTAATAGCACTGCTTGCAGTTATTTATAAAGTACGTTTTGTCTAAAATATTTCAAGTGGTGGTTAATTAAAGTTAATTTAGATTATTTTTTATTATCATATTCCTAAGCGCAGTGCTGGTGGACATTAGTTTTTAGTTTGATGCTGGGACTCATTCTAATTGAGGCCCCATTTCTCTTGGAAATACTAGGCTTCAGCCTACTCAACCTAATGGGAAATCCGCAACTGGTTTCATTTTAGCTTTTGTACATTCTTTTGGATTTAACTTAGAGTAACTTTTTTAACTTATGTATGTTTTTTGATTTATCATGTGCTTTGTTAGTTCAAAGGAGTAGAAGTTGTTTTCGGTATAAAGGCAATAACCTTTTCATAGAAATTTTTCACTAAATATAAAACAATAACTCCCGCTTGACCCAAAAATTGTTTATTGGGAGTTAGCTCTCCAGAACAGTTTTTTATTTTCATAAAAAGGCCGTTTGATTTGCATAACTTATACAACTTAATACTATACTTAAGTTTTTTATTTCTTACATATTTTCTACATATTTCTTACATATTTCTTACATATTTCTTACATATTTCTTACATATTTCTTACATACAGTATTGTGCAAATTAGCTCACTTTTTTAGTCACTTGCTCATCATGACACCAGGTCCTAATTACAGCACTAATTAGCTTTGCCATTGTCGAACAGTCTTCTTTCAGGAGTCTTTGTTTGATTATAGCCCATAAATTTTCAATGGGATTGATGTCTGGAGAATTTCCAGGCCAGTCTAAAATCTCCAGTCCACTTTCTTCAAAGAATGTGCGCATTTTGCGTGAAGTATGGCATGGTGCGTGATCCTGCTGAAATATGCCATCTCCATCAGGAAAGTACATTGTCATACTAGGAAGCAAATGAGTCTCCAAAATAGCTTTGTATTTATCACTATTCATCATTCCCTTCACATTAATGAGTCGTCCAAGGCCTTTAGCACTAAAACTACCCCAAAACATATTCTTAGGCAGATGTTTGGGTGCTTGTTGAATATGTCCTGACCGAAGCGGTTCACCTTTGCTTCGTCTCACAAACTTTGACCTGTAGCCATGGACTTCAAAATGCGATTCGTCGGAGAATACTACTTTTTTCCCTGTCGTCTGCTGTCCATTGAGAATACCTACGTGCCCATTGAAGACGTTTTCTCTTCATAACCGATGTCAATAACTTTAGAGGTTTTCTGGCAAATCTGCCAACATCAAGGAGCCTTGGTCGGACAGTTGAAGAAGAAATATTTACGCCTGATGTGGACAAATCTCTTTGAAGGTCTGCACTTGTTTTCTTAGGATTCTTTATACTTTCTCTGATGATAACTGTATCATCGCGAGGTGTTGTCTTGCATTTTCTTCCACATCTTCCTTGTCGCAGTGTTGAAGATTCACCAGTGTCTTTTTTTATTTTTAAGATGTCACCAACGGTTGACTTGGCCACCTTCATTTTCTTAGAAATCTGTCTAATGCTCAAACCAGTATGTTCTTTAAGAGCTCTAATGCTTGCACGTTTCTTGGGAGTGATGTCCATTGTGAATACGAGGTGAATAATCCGTCACAACCTCCGTCACAACCTTTCTGCACAAAGCCTGAAGTAGGACTGAAGCCACTGATGCGTTTGCTAGAATGTCTTCCCGGCAGCAAAGAGTTGCCAGACACCACTAGACTACAGTAAAACACTTATTTATCTGAAAAAACAAGAGAATTTTTAGTATCATAGCTAAAAGTTGGGCTTATTGTGAAAATTATTTCAATTTTGCCACTGTCCGAACTAATTTGCACAATACTGTATTTCTTACATATTTCTTACATATTTCCTGAACACGAGACGTCTCTTTCAAAGCATCATTGATTCATTGATTAAAATATTTTTATCAGGAAAATTGATGTTGTCTATTATATTATTTAAGTATTTAAAAGTCCAATAATTTTATACAAACGTCCATTACCTGAATCTTCATTTTAAAAAAAATGTCAGAACCTTTACATTAGCTGAAATGTATTTTGTGGTATTATTCTAGAAAACAAGGGAAATCTATAGAGATTGTTTTTAGTACTGTAGTTTTCGAATGATGGTAATTTAACACACCCCATATGAAGAGGAATTCCAAGGAATTGATGCATATCGTTTGCCTTTATTGGTTTCCAATTTTTAAAACGAGGCTTTTTCTGAGTAGACGCTGCCTATTGAATTCTTGGATTGCTGTTTCAGAATTATTAAGTCAGGTAAACTTTTTCTTACATAGTTTATTTGTTGAGCTTTATTGCGAGTTAATCTATAAGAAAGGCCATCCCTTTTTAACATCATTTCAAAACTTTTCTAATTTAAAAATTTAATTTAATAAAATTCAGGAGCGGATCCAGGCTGTAGCAAGAGTAGCAATTGCCACAGTCAGCTCAGTTTTTTTCTCTTTTTATTTTTTACATACATTTTTTTTTTTTTTTTTTTTTTCATCCAAAAGAGAAAAATAATTTAAATAAGATATGGAGGTTACAAGTAATCAAAATGCGGCGCTTTATAAATTTATTCAAAATTGTATCTGAGCCAAGTTGACTATGTTACGAAAATATTTCATTCGGAAAAATGAAAAGCTTTACTGAAAATCCCATGTTTTTAACGGGTTTTGTATCACATTTTTGAAAAAGATAAATTTTTGAAAGAATGTCAAACATTTCGCAGAGTATCAACTATTGAACTAGTAGTTAAATAAAATAGAAAATCGACTGTTGCAACTGTTGCAAAAGTCAATTTGTCATACTTTGAAACTGATTCTATTTTGCTTCAATTTTTTTATTAACAAGGAGGTCTTACCTCGTGACTAAAAGTCATCAAGCGAGAACGTATAGCACTAAAAAAAATTGTGTAACAAAGGCAGAAGTTCTGTTAAATATCCATTCTCCGTTTATAAAACTTATTTTAATAAAGTGAGTAGTAAAGACTAAATGAAAAGATTTTATAATTATAAAGACTAAATTAAATAGCACCGTCTGTTGATTTCTTTATTTAGTCTATTATGAAAATGGTGAAATTTGTTTATGTTTATAAAAAATGGTGAAATGTGTTTATTGCTGTTCTACGAGTTATTTATCATTGAAGAAGTCAAACAATTTAAAAACGTTTAAAAAATTTATAGATCTCCCAGAGACAAAGAGAAGAAAACACGTAGGATAGAATGTTTACCTAATGCGAGTTTTAAAACTTCTAGTAACACTTTATTATATGATCTGATTGACATAAAAACTTCGAAAAGGTTAAACTAAAATAACATTTTGCACAATTTTCCTCTCAGATCGATTTTTAGTTTATTCTAAAATTGCAATGAACTTTCTACTACTTTTTTTTTTTAATTTGGAAATTTTTACTAGGAACTTTTATTCTCTGTGACAAGGTGTATGTTTCAAAAATGTTCTTGTATCAGGAAGTTGCTGTTTTTGGAAAACCAGTGACATAAATTCTCTTTCGAAAATGATTATAATATAGATATAAATCAACGTAATAAACATCTTTCCATGTTATTGACACATTTCTGATCAAGATGGAAAGACGAGTATTTAAAGAATTTGCAGGAATATCATAAATCTTCCAAAGTTAAAGGCTCAGCTTTAATTAAAAATGGTGATATAGTTTTATTAGACAATTCCCCTAGGAATTAACTAATAAAACTATAAAATCTAACTCTAACATTTAATGAAAAACCTTGGTTAACTACAGATGGAACTCTTTTGTTGTTTGACTTTTGTCCACGTTAACAAAAACTTAGAAAATAATGGACTCAAAACTTTTTTTTCTGATAATACTTACAATGTTCTTCTTAATCACCCAAAAACTTCTACTATCTCAAGCATTTAGAAGACTGGTGATTTTATTAAACTTGCTTTCACATAATGGAAAACTTTTAATCTAAAAAGTGTGGACATATATTTTATGTTCAATAATGATCAAAAAGCTTCCTCAGAGATCTAAATGATAAACAATGAAAGTTTGTTTTGGATTTTTGCAATACAGCATTATGCATGATGAAAAATCAGAAAATAGGTATATAATATCAACGCATGTCACAAGGCATTTCACAAATTATTCATGTGAAGAAATAGTCTAGCTGATTAAAACGCTATTAAGTGAAACACTTTTGTTCCAAATATGTTATGTGAGGAAAATTTGTTGCAAAACTACTTAAAACAGAATTTAGAAATTTAAGAAAAGTATCTTTAGATATATTTTTTAAGTGTTCTTCGGAGTCAAAGAAGTCTCTTGTTTACATTAACATATATTTTGAAATTAAGATTTGCTTAACATATATGAAATTTTGACAGTATAATGTTTTATTTTTTTAAACTTTGGTCAATATCCAAAATCATTTAAAATAGGTGGATTAAAAAGTCCTTTTGACAATACTGTTCAATAGCTTTTCTTCAATTTGATTAAAGATAAAGTTTGTTTAACTTCCATATTCAATACTTTTATGCTCTAATGCATTACTTAATTAAAATTGAGTGTTATCATCGCAATATACTTTCCTATATTCATTTATAAAAAGCCACTGAAAACTTTCTACACCAAAATCAAACAAAGAACTATGTTGTTTTAAACAAAGATTGACCATATTAAGTTTGTCTTGTTAGGTTGACATTTATTGACACTTTAGCTTTTATTATTTGCTGATATTTGTTGATTGTATCATTGTTAATTGTATATTAAAAAGTTGTTAATAAATAATTAAACACCTTTTTTTTTTGCAGACCAAAACATTTTAACCACCACAAATACTTTTTTGATTTAAATATATAGATAAATTTTTATGATAAAGTTTTGTGTATTATTTGACATAAATACATTGACTGGCAATAGGAATACCAAGCACTAAATACATCGATTGAGGATAAAGGTTCGCTCAGGGTTTTAGTCATGATTAAAAGTCATAAAAGACAAGTAAACTATCATTTTGTTAAAAAGTATTCAGTTTAACTAAATGGTTTAACATTGCGTAAATCAAGTAACGTTCTTCCGCTCTAAACGGACGAAAAAAGAAAGCAGTGGTAGGGGACCTCATGTATCACAATAAGCCACTGTACATCAAAGGCTGGCGCGAATGGTGTTTCATACCCTCCCCCACCCGATCAATGAATTTTATTTCATTATGTCTGCAAATTTAGCTCTTTTAGACCAGTAAATCGGCATATGTAGATGATATAGTTCAGTCGGCAAACTTGGACTTTTAGTAAGAAAATGTGAAAAGCGAGGACCTTTTTTTTGACAAAATAATATTTATGGAATTTTTGCTGCAGTCAATAAAAATCCTGGATCTGCCCCTTAAATTGATATTTATATCTTTTAGTAGAAGTAATCAAAGTCAAAAAAATAAGTGATAACTTCATTTTTTTATTGAAAGTTAAAAAAATAAGCTAAAATAAATAATTATTGATAATAAATAAGTAAACTGTTTTCGTTATGAAGACATTTCGTTATGAAGACTACTCTGCTAGTGCAGACTTATAGGCAAATTAGGTCATACGTTTCTCTTGTTTTCATAGATTTTTAGGTAGCTTTAGTAAAGAAAGTCTTTTTTTAAATCACCATTCATCAGTTTTTTTATACAGTTGCAGTTTTTAATATTTTAATGCTAAGTAAAATGTCTAATTTATAAAACATAGGTCAAAAAAAAATTTTTTAACCAAGAATTGCAAGCGGCTCCAGCTTTGGCCCCGGCTTTAACAAAAAAGCAGGCTCCACCATTCCGGCCTGGTTTCATAAGTGTGGTTTTATACTTTTAGGTTTACTATAATTGATAAACGATTTTGAAATCAATATTTTTTGCAGTCATATATAATATTCATTAATGTTGCAGCAATGTTGCAGCTAGAAATCAAATTTAACAAGGTTAATTTTTATAGCGAGATTATCAAGCATTCTTAGTATTGCTTTGTGTAAAAAGTTCTTATTTTTTGATTGCAACATATAAATTTAGTTTTAAATTTATTTAATATTAATAATGAACGATCTTTAAAAATCAATAAACCAAATCGTCAAGGTTGGAGTTGGAAGATTTTTTTTTTTATTTTATTGCCGACCTCATTCTTTCTAATTCCGAGGGTTACATATGCATTGTTGGAAAGGAAGGAGAGATAAACTTCCTGGTAAAAAGCTACTCTGAAGTGCTTTGTAATAAGAACGTAAGGACTTCTTTATGCGAAAAAAAAAATTAAGTTGATGAAGTGTATTATTTTACGTTGATTTAAAGTAGTTTTTTTAGTAGGGGTGTACCGATGCCTACTTTGGGCAAATGGGTACGGGCCGATATTGATGGATCGGCCCTAAACTTGAATTTATCCTCTTTCCTTTTTCACTAACTAGTTGGATTAATAATGTTACCGGCTTCACTTACTAGAGAATTATTAATGTTACCGGCTAATATATAAATGTATATATATAAATGTGTATATATATAAATGTGTATATATATATATATATATATATATATATATATATATATATATATATATATATATATATATATATATATATTTATATATATATATATATATATATATATATATATATATATATATATATATATATAAATTTGAAAACTATATTTTTTTGGAATTAAACTTTGAAATAAAATTAAATAAGATATAAATCAACTTTGAGCAAAGCAACTAAAAGTCCGATATGGGGCTATTTTGATATTGATGAAAATAATCGTTCAAAAAAAATTGTACATTTTTCAAAATTAAAATATCAAGAGGAGAAATATCTGGCAAAAAAATTTCTATCAAATTCTTGATTTTAAACTTCTCTTCTTTTTATGGTATGAATCCATAAGTTATATAATTGCTGTTCTAAATTATATAAAGATACTAAAAAAGTGGACAGTCCATAACAAAAAAACAGTTTAAAAAATTTTTCGAAATAAAAATAAATAATGAATATAAAAGTTTCAATAATGTTAAAATTAGTATTATTGAAATAATATTGCACATTGTAACACCAAGTGCAATATCTGTCTGCTTTCTCTATTCAATCTTTCTAACTTCTGATTTTGTTCTATGAACCTTTGTTCTTCTTAAAATCACTTACTCTTGGTCTGTGAAGCGGGTTATGATGCTCTTTCGTGAGCTGAACTTGTCTATGCAGGCCTTGCTATGTGGCCTCTATATGGCAATTAGCTGGAGGAGGATACATCACAAAATCAAATACATTTAGAAAGGTGGCAAACTCAAATATGCAAAAACCGTTTTCAAATATGTTAATTACTTAAAACAAATTTATAGTATAATTGCACATTCCAACATCCAGTGCAATATCTGCTTGTTTTCATAATGCAATCTTTCTAACTCGATTTTCTCTGACTTTCATTATAATTTAATTCTTTTTACGCTCATTTATTCTCGGTCCATCGAAGCGGGTTAAGATGCTCGAGCTTGTTTTTGCAAGCCTCGGTATGTGACCTCTATACGGCAATTATCTGGAGGAGGACAAACCAAAATATCAAAATATTTCGCAAGGTTTAATGGTTGCAGTTGCACACGTACGCATCAGAAGGTAAATTTATCCATCAAATAAATAAACCATATTTGTTTTGCTTGTGGTTTTTCTGCTTTAATTTTCACAGAAGACTCTGTGAATCTTAAAATAGAAAAACCATTTTATCAAGTTATATAAATTTGCACTCGCAACGTTGGGATTAGGGCTGTTGATGGTTTAGGTCTGGGTTGGATATCAACGGATAACAATTTGGATAACAATTTGCCGACCCAAACCCAGACCCATTAATGGGTCTGGGTTTGGGTCGGATATTAACAAAACCTACTCAAATTATACCCGATTTACTTTATTGGTCTGAGAAGGCCCTGGGTCCAAACCCACCACGGTCATACCAAAACGTGAACAAAAAAAGTGTGAAGCATTACTGGGTGTGGGGTATTGAGTGCATTTGTCATCATGGCTGAAACCAGTTAAGGTGTAATTGAATTAGTTTTTCTCAGCTTTCAGTGATGAAAATACTTAAAAACGGAAGGATTTAGCTATAAAAAATAAAATAAGGAGTGAGTATCCGGTAGAATATTTTTCTGGGAGCATCAGAAATATTCTAATTTGGGATATCACAAATGTGTATCCTCCTCATAAAATGTATTTGATTTCTATTAAAAAAATCCAATAAAACCTATTTTTCTTGGTTATATAAGTGCTCCCAAAATAACCCAACGATCTTGTCACAGAACACCGCGGAAGAAGACTTATCTAGAAATTACTAGCCGCTTTCCTTAATAATGTTGCGCATATAAACACAGCAGAAACCGAATCTCGGACCTCTTGACTTTAAAGTTATAACCATTAAAAGTATTGTTTGTTTTTATGGACATATCAATAATAAGAAATAAGAACTATATGAATACTGAATACTGAATGCAGAAACCTCTTTTAATAAATTAAAAAAAATTAGCTCCACTAGTTCTCAATAGTCCTCACGAGGAAATGTTTTTCTCTCCAAGCATTCCATTGCCCGTTTCATTAGTAATGGTTGAGCAAAATTCAAAATTTTTGAGTTGCTGCTTTTTAATATGAAATAGATCCTTCCTTTGGTTTCTTTTGTAATACTGTAGTTTGATGTAATGCTGTCGCACTTTCTCAGCATCTGTTGTCTATTCCAGCTACTGAGCCCACTTGAAAGAACTTTCGTTGTTTTTTTATGAATTCCCAATCAATAAGCCACTTGTTGTTATCAGAGTTTTTCAACAATGTGTAAGTGTATGTATGTAATATATCAAACAGACTGTCCAGTTTCAATGAAAAAAACGTTTTTTTGCTTTGTTTTTCTTTCTTATCAGCACAGTCCTACCTGTTATACTTCATTTGAATACAAGCAAGTAACCAAAAGTTTTCAAATATGTTGCTAACTAGATGATTTGCAATGAGTCTTCTTTCGTTTCTAAGATTGTTTTCACTCAAAAAGATATTTTTAAATATAGCTCTTTTCAATGGTAGTTTTCCTAATTCAAATTTTTTGAAGGAAAAACCAAAAAAACTAATGATTTAAGCGAGAAGAATCTCTGCGTTTTTTAGTGACAATATTTTTGTTTATAGCAATAGATAGAATATGTATTAAATCCAATAAACATTATTTTCCAGATCTAAGTACTGTCTTTTCTGCTTTAATAGATACGTTACTTTAATAGAAATTTTAGATACGGCTAAAATTTCAAAAGAAAAGTTTAAAATGGACAACCCTAACCTCACAAGTCACTAAGTTGAAATGTGATCTCAACTTCATTATTATTATTAGAAATTAATGTTTTTAGCTGCTAAGTAAAATGAAAAAATAAACTAAGTAAAAATAACAATAGTTAATACACCTACCCTTTCAGAAAAAACCGCGTAAAAGTGTTGAAGTCTGTTCAAATTGCGTGGGTAAAGCGAGAAGAAACTTGTACGAACAAGAGAATTTCTGAGTAAACACCAAACTGGTTTTATGAATTTTGTAAATAATGAACTAGTTAAAATTTACTTTTTTTTTTAGATTATTCTTATACTAACACATAACGAGTTTAGATTTAATTATTAAAATGAAAATGAATCGAAGCAATATTTATGGTAGAAATTAGCGTATTTCGGAAAAAAAAGGAGTTACTTGCTAGTGCGTTTTCTACAATTGAAAATTTATTGAGTCTACACTAAATACCACTAAAGCAGTCAAAGATCTTAAAGGTATTAAACTGAATAATCCGTTCATCTTAAAAGGTTACCTGAAGAGAGTGGTATTAAACATTGGCAGATGATTTTTTGTTCAGATATATTTAGCCATCAGATTTTTACTTGATTGAATTAGGTAGCGTGATCTAACTAATTATAAAAATTCAAGAGTTTTTTTAAAATATGTTGGCTTATCACTGCATAATTTTGAAAAGTTCATTTTGAAAAGTTTTCTAATTATAGAAAAGTAGTTTTGTAGGCATCAGGGAAATCCCTACCAAAAGTCTTTTTACTTTATTTTGTTAGTAAACAAAAATACATATAATGCCGTGTCATATAAATATTACATACATAAACAGAACAAAGAGTAGACACTATTTGCGTATCAATACCGCGTTAAGTTGTGGCGTGCTTTAAGCATAAAATGCGTCGAACGATCATTAAATATAATTGCATTGTGCCATTTAAAAATTATATACAAGTATTTTTAAGGTTATTTATGATTAAACGAAAATATAATAATTAATTATATCTAATTAGATTATTATTGTTGTTAATACAAACTTATTCTGTTGCTCGAACTCGTTAAAAAACCCTTATTAATGTACGAAAGCAAAAACAAGAAAGATTGAATATTTGGGGTCTGGGGTCGATGGAGAGACCTACGGAAATTTTTAATGAAGATCCAAAGATATGAATATTTAGTTCTAGAAACCTGTGCTTCAGAATGTTTTTGAATCAACTTAAAAACACTTTGTTTTTGACAACCTTTTATGTCTTGAGAATGTTATCGATCCAGACAATAGATTTCTAAAAATAAATTCAGGGCATAAATGTCTACAAAATATCATGCGGAAAAGTTTTCTAACATTGATTTGAAAAACATTTTACGACACTAAACTTACGGCTGTAAAAATTCTCTGATTAAAGTTTCCGCCAGTATACTGGCGGAAATTTTAATCAGAGAATTTTTGATAACATTTTACGATTTAAAACTTTTTACCGTAAAATACTATTACTTTATATCGTAAAATATTTATATCGTAAAATGTTATCGGCGGTAAAGTTTATGATATTTGTTAATGTTATAAACTATTTTCAAAAATTACCGGCGATAAACCTTTTATTGCCGAAACGTTTACCATTGAAAAATGTTTCGAAAGAGAGACCTGCGGAAGTTTTTGTTGAAGATCCAAAGATATGAAAATTTAGTTGTAGAAACCAATAAAAACCAGTCTAATAAAATAACTCATTACCAAAATTGAGTTGAAGTTTTTAAATTAATCTCGGTTTTGGTAGCAGAATTATTTTATGGTACTTGAATCAATAATCTCACAAAAAATAAAATGTTTGTTTAAATATAACAATAGTTAATTTAAATCTTTTGGTAATTTTTGTTTAGTTGTAGTGGTTCAGAATGTGTTTTTTTAACTTTAACTCAACAATATTTTGTTTTTGCAACTTTTTATGAATGTTATTGATCTGGAAAATAGATTTCTAATAATAAATTCAGGGCATATATATCTATAAAATCTGATGCAGAAAGGTTTTATAACATTGAATTGAAAAATATTTTACGACTCTTTTTAGTCAGTAATTAAAATTACTGACTAAAATTTCCGTCGGTAGCATTTTACGCCGGTAAAAAGTTTTATAACATCGACCAAATTATAAACGGCCAAAATACTCTATTCATGCATCAATACAAACTTGGACTAGTCCAAACGCATTTATTTTCAGATAACTTCTTTGAAATTAGCTCTAATAGATATCCTACAAGAACAATAGGCAACTTTAAATTGCCTATTGGGTAAAAAAAAAAAAAAATACTTATAGTTCTCTATTTTATACGGGGTCCAGACCCCATAACATATATAATTAAGTAATATACGAAAATATAGAACTTAAAGCTTTAAACAACCCGTTCACTTCGACAAAATAAAAAAAAATAAAAAGTTCACTTAATACCAACAACTTTATCGACATGTATTAAACTGAACGACAACTTTATCGATATATTAAACTAAACAACAAGATTTATTTACTTAATACAAACAACTTTATCTACATGTACTAAACTGAATAACAAGATTTATACTACTGTAAACAGCTAACTATATCTAACTATAGAAAACCATCTACTAAAATATATATATATATATATGTATTACCGACTGTATGCTAAATAACTACTTATGACTATATTATTAAAAACTATATTTTATTTAAGCGTTAAAAAAGGTACTTAATGATAAGGTTTCTAAGTCTTCTTTGAACTTTCTTTACAGCAGGTATGGTAAATGATAAACTTTCGTCAAAAAGTTTGTTAACGAGTGTTTTTCAAGTTGAAATTTGACGCAAAATTTGATTCTGGAAAGAAATTGCAGCTAGCATGACAAATTAGGTTAGAATAGTGCATTTTTTTCAAGACGGCGGGCAAAATTAGCCACTGCCTCAAACTTCAAGGACTGTTTAATAAACCAAGGAGGTTTAATAAACAGGAGACGCCGTAGTTATATACTTTATATAAAACGCGCTAAAGCCAGCTTTGAAAGTCAGCCGCCATTTTGGTTAACCCAAAACATTGTAATGTTTAGCGCGGAACTTTATATTTTTAGTAGAAAACTTTTCTGAAATCAAGTCAAAACATTGATATAGATTATTGAATATTTTGCCAGTTGTTTCCGAGATTGTCGAATACTACAAAGAATTGTTTGCTAACTGATTATTGGGTTCAGTTCATTCCAAAATATTGGAATACTGAAGTAGACATTCAGATAGTAAACTCGCTATTAGCAGATACCATATTTTACACAGTGTGAACATCTTATAGAATAAAAAAAAAGTTTGTGAGTTTTTTATTAAGTATTAACAAAATTAAATGTAAACATAAATAAAAACAAATATATTAAATATACATTTAATAACTATTAAATTATATAAATTTACATTTATTAAAATTTATAAAATTTTAAAAATTTATAAATTTACATTATACAAATTATTTTTATAAACTTAAATTGACAAATTAACATTAAAAATATATAAATTTACATTTGATACCTAAACGTATAATATATATATATATATATATATATACATATATATATATATATATATATATATATATATATATATATATATATATATATATATATATGTACAGTGCGTTTCATAATTCACAGTCTTTTTCAGAAATACATGTAATATATAATTGTAGAGTACAGTACAATGTTATACATCAAATGGATCAACTTGCAATCCATTCTTTTTAATACACAGATGGAGTCTACGGAAAGTGCGGTAATGAATGGAAAGCAACACAGATACAGGCACGTCAGCAAATGCTTGTTAAATCACTGTTTTCAATTCTTCTTTGGTTTTCACCTTCTCCCTCACGATTTTTGGTTTCAACATCCCCCACAGCGCATTATCACAGAAGGAAAGACCTAGGCTACATGGAGGCCAAGGGGTCGGTCCAAATTTACCTACCCAGCTTTCTTCAAAATTTTGATTCAGAAATGTCCTCGTTTTTAGGGCAGTGTGAGCAGGTGCTCCATCCTGCTGGAAATGTGAAGAAAGCAAAATGCGTTTTTCATTTAGAACAGGCAAAAACTGTGTCTGCAAAAGCTGAATATAAGAATCAGCTGGTATGGAACCCTCTATGAAAAATGGCCCAATCAAGTACTTTGCAGACATTACTGCCCATGCCGTAACTGTTGGCGGATGCTGGGCAATTTGTTCATAAAAATGTGGCTTTGCCTTGCTCCACATGCAGATTTGTGACCCTTTACCTTCTGCATAATAAGCACACTCATCACTGAAAAAAGTATTGTCACAACTTCTGGCATTATCATACTTATTCAATATTGCATGACAAGAAGTTACTTGTGTTTCATAATCAGCTTCACTTAAGAATTGCATTTTGACTGGCTTCCAACTTCTGTAGCCCAGATCTCTCAGTGTTTGTCGCAAAGTCGTTCTGGACATGTCAAGCTCTTCTAACCTTTAACTGGAAAATAAAATATTGAAAGTAATAGTTTAATAAAGAATATTGTTTTGATTCAATAAATAAGAGTAAAAGGAAACCATCCTTAATGATGCCTTGGGATTTTCTTGAACTGATTGCTGCATCGTGTTGTGTTTCAGCACATTCATTTGGACGACCAGGATGATGTTTGTCAAGAATGAATCCAGTTTGGAATAATTTTTCTGACCACAATTTAATATATTCTGCACGAGGTGGTTCACAGTCAAACCGTTCACGTAATTTGGCCTTCACTGCACTTATGACTGAAACAGACTTGTCGCTCTCATAAAACCATACAGAGGCCAAAACACGATACTCAATCGTATATTCGCTCTGGTCAGCCATCTCGAAATAATTGAATAAAAAAAAAATCAATCAATAAATTATTTAATTAAAAATTATATATTGTAAATAAATAAATTAAGAAAAAAATATTGCCCAAATTTAGACATAAATAAATGCAGCAATTTATAAATATGAATTTATGAACATAGATTCCTGAAAGTGACTGTGAATTATGAAACACACTGTATATATATATATATAATATATATATATATATATATATATATATATATATATATATATATATATATATTATATATATATATTATTCATATATATTGTGTGATAAAGTTATTGTTGTATTGTATTATAAAGTAATAAAGAAACAATATCCAAATAGTTATATGGAGATGCGCATAGTTAAGCTGAAATTATTTACTTCTGTAATCTTTATGACCTGTAAAAACGACAAATCTTTTTGAGCAACTGTCGACTTAGTATAAAGTTGGAGAATAAACGTCCGAGTGGGAATTACAAACGGTAGGAATAGGTGGCAAGTAGCGTCCTCGAGGATCATTTCTTACACTATTAGTACTTGTGTTCTTAATCAATGACTTACTAGACTGCCTTTATAACCATAACAATGTATTCGCAAATGGTCGCAACGTTACATGAGTCATCGATGTCAATCAATTTTTCTATGAAAAACTGTAAGCGAATATCGACAGCGCTGTAAATTAGTCACACAACTCCCGGGTGAATTAGTAATGCAAGTTGGTAATCGAAAAAATCTAATTAAAAATCCCACAGCTGACATTGACGGTAACAGACGCAATCTTGTTCCAGCATGCAGTAAGCATGATCTTAGGGTACTAATATTCAACTACAAAGTCAAAGTACAAGTAGAAGCAGCAGCTTGGGTTGGCAGTTCAATGCTTGGTTTTCTCAAGAAGTCATTTCGGTGTCAAAGCTCTCCACATATGGGAAAAAACTGTATCAGCTGTACATTAAGTACTGCATCTAGTGTGCATGCGTAATTATCTCAAAATTGCTCTTCTCAAGCGTGTCCAACACCGCGCAATATTGTTATTTAAACATTTTATTTACTATAAAAACTAAAAATACTTGGCTTAAATACACTCAAAGAACGCAGTGACGTCATACTAAAATAAAAAATTACTTGTCATTTACAATAGGTTAAATTTTATATTGTACAAATACAGCTTTTCTCATCAAACTCAGCATATAATTAAAAAAAAATGGCCTGTTTAAAACCATAACTAATCAAAGGTTATCCTAAACGTTAGCTTATTCATAAACCGTGTTGCAAACACTTGAAATAAACAAGCGCAGGATATAATTAATGCACCTATAAAAAGCTCTTTTCTTAAACTATGTTTATGATGTTACTTCGTTTGTAGCAATGCTTATTGTCAGCATCTGAAAGGCTAGTGTTGCTTTTCTCCATCAATACTAAACATTTTATAAGTTTTATTGTTTGTTGTAATAAGTAAACTAAAATCTTAGATATATTTGTGTTTTCAGCTGCAATCTCGCAAGATACAAAATCACGCTTTATAAGCTTTTGGAGACAGATATTTAGCTCAGATTGTCACTATAAAACTTTTAGCAAAGCAGCCATGGGAAATTATTGCTGCTCTAAAGTTGTTACTTTAGCTTCAGTTAAAATATCGACCCATTATGAGCGGGTGGTTCGTCTTGGCAATGAAACTAAATTTTTGGAACATCAAAGATGATAACGAAATTGCAATGAACCTCAAAGTGCAGTTTTTTCATAAGTTTTCCGAACCAAAGCTTGAAGTAAATATTTTTAATGATGCGCTTTGTCCTTTCGTTTAACAAACTCAATTTAAAATTAGGGTTGTGAAAACTGTTTTTTTAAGATTTTCATTCATCTGGTTGAAAGATCAAGAACCAATAAAAATTAAAGCTTGTGCATTTAAAGACAATTTTATGAAAGAAATTGTGCATCCTATTTGTTTGAATCTTCATTTTTCACTACTGAAAACACTTTAGGTTTTCTCAACTAAATATACTCAAAGAGTCAATAGCTCATTTTCAAACTTATATGCATTCTAATTTGAAATTTTTTGACGCAACGCTAACTCCTATCGCACAAGGTGAACAGCCTTGAGTAAACTAAAATTGATTTAAAAATTTAAATATAAATATACTCTAAAACAAGAGCGTTAACTGGACATAAATGTTGGGTACAACTCTGTTGTAAGATGACATGATAATAATTTTTGCTAATTAAAAAAGCAAGAAAAAGTGTTTTCTATATTTTTTTCAAAGAATCGGTTTCATAATTGTAATCAGTGAATATTAAATATGTTGCATATTTAATTCAGGTGCGGTTCATGAAAATATCGATGTAAAGTAAAGGTATAAAAACATGTAAAGTATATATACATATATATATATATATAGTTTTTCCTTTTATTTAATGTTTTTCTTTAAGTTTCTTTATTGTTTTCATTGATGTCACTTCTATTCTCAACAGTTTTTATTTGTTTTTCTATTCCTCTTTTATCTACTTTTCATTTTTTTGCCGTCAAAAGAATACTTCCTCCATTTGTCCTAAAGTTAAAAGAATACTTCCTCCATTTGTCCTAAAGTTAAAAGAATACTTCCTCCATTTATCCTAAAGTTAAAAGAATACTTCCTCCATTTGTCCTAAAGTTAAAAGAATACTTCCTCCATTTGTCCTAAAGTTAAAAGAATACTTTCTCCATTTGTCCTAAAGTTAAAAGAATACTTCCTCCATTTGTCCTAAAGTTAAAAGAATACTTCCTCCATTTGTCCTAAAGTTAAAAGAATACTTCTTCCATTTGTCCTAAAGTTAAAAGAATACTTCCTCCATTTGCTTATCTAATCAATTACTAATCTTGGATTATCGTTTACTACTGACCTCTCATGGAAACCAATGGATTGCATAGTAAGCATCTGCTAAGGTTTTTTCTTTTCATCGTGCTCGCCATAATCTTACTCCTGATTCCATTCTTTAACTCTAAAAATCTCTTATTCTTCCCAGTATGGAATACAGTTGACATGTTTGGGCTGGTTCTTCTGATGATACTCTTTCTCTTTTAGACACGGTCCAAAAACACATTGTTAACGTAGTGTAATTAGTGTAAATAATTGCATTATATATAAACTATTATTGTGTTGCGACAGAAGAAACGTTGTGGGTGCGTCATATATTACATTGTATATAACGTTTATAATGTTTATTATACCTTCGGGGGTATTTGCAAATGTATATATATTGAGTAAAGGTATTCACGAAGACGGTGAGAAAAACAAATATAGATTTAATAGTACAAGCTATTTCGGCAATGAGCATCGTGATAAAGTTCGCGGATTTGGTGTCGGAGTACGATGGTTCGGGTGAATTTTCAGAATGGATACAGAAATTGGAACTGGTAGCAAAACTTCAAAAAGCTGATAAGTTGCATGTGGTGCTTCCCTTATTTCTTTCTGGAGGAGCGTTCGCTGTTTATCAAGGTCTATGTGATGAGATAAAAGAAGACTACAATGAAGTGAAAAATGCACCGACTACTGCCTCTCTGCTTCTCCGCTAACAGCATACGAATTCGTAAATCGCTATCTTAAAGAGAACAAGTCCGTTGACGTATATCTCGCAAAATTAACGAGGCTGAGCAAGCTAATATCATCTCATAAGCGAAGAGTGGATAAGGTGCGCATTCATTCTCGGGTTACCTGACAAAGTAAGAAAACAGCTGCAAACTGCATGCTCAATATCAACAGTGTCGCTGTATCAGATCGCTGAAAAATCAAGAAGTTTGGTAGTCTTACGTCATAAAGAATCGTGTTTTGTTAGTTGCGTAAATCCTGTTGCTATCAGTCCAAGACAGGTTCCTCAAGGACGCGGAAAAAAGACCTTAACTTGCTACCGTTGCGGCGAGGATAGACATATTAGTCGAAACTGTAGCAAAGAAATTAAGAAGAAGAGGTGCCTTATGTGTGGAGTGGACAATCACCTGGTCCTGCACTGCTATAAAAAGTGTACGAACTCAAAAACATGGAAGAGAAGCCACCCGTTTTTGTGAGAGCAACTTCCTACAAAATTTAAAACCGCCAACTCTCTGCGTATATGTCAATGGAAGAAAAATAGAAGCATTGTTGGATACTGGATGCTCCAAATCAATTTTAAGTCGGGATATTGTAAACGCAAAAAATGCCACGCAAGAGAAAAGGTTGTTATGATGGATGGAAACTCAAAAGAAATAAAACACCAGATTGTTGTTAATCTTTCTATAAATGATACCACCATTGATTTTCTGCCAAAACTAACGAGGAAGTTCTTCACAACTATGCACAAGGATAGGAAGTATTTGTAAAACCACCTGACTCAAAATGTACGAGCGAATGGAACAGAGGAAGAGTCGCAGAAAAAGGACGATGGGTTTCGGTAAAATCAATGGATTGCCGAGACACTTGTCGAATGTCCGTTCTGCTCCCATTGTAACTGATTTGTCTATTAGAGAATTGGAAGAACCCATTGCGGATAACCTGAATCTCCGAAGATCGACGCGAGTGCGGAAGTTTCTGAAAAAGTATGCGGACTTTGTGATCTAGAGATCAAGGGGTGTTGTAATTAGTGTAAATAATTGCGTTATATATAAACTGTAATTAGTGTAAACAACTGCGTTATATAAAAACTATTATTGTGTTGCGAAAGAAGGAACGTTGTGGGTGCGTCATATATTACATTGTATATAACGTTTGTAATCTTTACTATACCTTCGGGGGTATTTGAAAATGTATATAAATTAAGAATAGATATTCACGAAGACAGTGAATAAAACAAATATAGATTTAATATTCCACGTAGTTGGATATGTTTTTTCAGCCAAGTTTGAGCCACTCTCCCATCGTCGTAAAGTTGCATC